>NC_056746.1:608999039-609099039 GCF_019279795.1 Protopterus annectens | reverse complement strand
CTAAATAATAATGGAGCTGTCTGTGAATGTCCAAGGAATGTAGCAACCTCTCCCCTTTGTTTTGTGGATTAGCGAAAAAGGTAGGTAAGTGGATAGCCTGATTCAAGGCTACCTTGGATACTACCTTTGGCATGAATGAAGGATTGGTTCGTAAGGAAACTCTGTCCTGATGGAAAATGATGAAAGGCTGCACAGCCATGAGGGCTTGTAGTTCCAAAACCCTGCGTGCTGAGGTGATAGCTAGAAGGAAGGCTGTTTTCCATGACAAATATTGCAGATCTGTTGAAGCAGCTGGCTCAAAAGGAGGCAAGGTTAGTTTTTCTAGAATGAAATTGAGGTCCCAAGCAGGTACTGGTTGCTTCCTTGGGGGTTTTATATTCTTAGCCCCTCTTAGGAACTGCCTTAAGAGAGGGTGAGAGAATAAAGGGGGATCAGTGTTGTACTCTGCAGAAATGGCTGAGGCATGGATCTTGATGGAGGAGAAGGAAAGTCCACTGCCTAGCAGCTCGGCTAGGTAATGTAGTATTTGAGGTAAATTCAGTATTCCAGGATTCTGACCCTTTTTCTGATTCCAGACACAAAACCGTTTCCATTTTGTGGAGTAGGCTTTTCTAGTGGAAGGCCATCTGGCCTCCAAAATGACATCCTGCGCCTCCTTGGAGAGTAGGGTCTGCTGTGAATTTAAGGAATCCTCCATGCGGCTAGATTGAGTGTTTTCAGCTGACTGTGAAGAGTTTTGAAGTTGTGCTGAGTCAGTAGAAGAGGCATTAGAGGCAGGATCCATGGTGGGGAATGCGTCAGGCTCCTCAGGAGTGGGTACCAGTGTTGTCTTGGCCAGTCTGGAGCAATGAGAATCATCTTTTGTCTGTCTGCTCTGGCTTTTAATAGAACTTTGGCCAGTAGTGGAAGAGGTGGAAAGGCATAAACTGTAATTGTTGTCCAACTGAAAGAGAGTGCGTCCACTTTCCAGGCCTGTGGATGAAAGGTCCTTGAGCAGAATTTTGTCAATTGGTAATTTCTGTGGGTGGCAAAGAGATCTATGTCTGGCCTTCCCCATGCTTGAATGGTCATTGTGAAAACTTGAGGATGCAACTTCCATTCGTGTGGATCTGTCACAGTTCTGCTCAGGTTGTCTGCCAGTGTGTTTTCCTTCCCTGGCAGGAATTGTGCTTGAAGTTGGATTTGCAATTCCAGAGCCGTGTACCAAAGGGACATGGCTAGTCTGCACAGGGGATATGAATGAGTTCCTCCCTGTTTCTTTATGTACCACATCACTGTGGTGTTGTCTGTTCTTATCAATAGTTGTCCTGGATGCAGTAGGTCTTTGAAAGCCATAATAGCATTTATTACTGCTAGCATTTCCTTTTGATTGATGTGTAGGTGCTTTTCTTTTTGTGACCATTTGCCCTGAATGCACCAATCTGTCATGTGCACCCCCAAGGCGTAGTCCGAGGTGTCTGTTGTGATGACTTGATTTGCTTGAGGCTTGCAGAATGGGAGACCTATGTTTCTTTGGCATGCTTGAGCCCACCACAGAAATTCCTTTTGAAGACATGGAATCAGTGGTATGATTGCTTCCAAACTGTGGCTGTGTTGAGACCATAAGTTTTTTAGGTACCATTGAAGTTTCCTCAGAGGGGGAGACAGAGGGAATGGATTCCTCTGCATCAGAATCTTTGAAAGGGGAGTAAGAATGTTCCTGGTCCTCAGAATGTTCTGAAGTAATGGAGGCCTGGTCCGAGGAAGGGTAGTCTTCCTCCACTCTGGGCCTTTTGTCCGAGGGGGGTTGAGAACCCCTGATAAGAGTAATCAAATCCTCAGCCATTTTGAGCATCTGCTTTTTAGGCATGGGGCCTTGAGAGGGGCCCTGTGGAGCTTGTCTTTTAGAATGCATGGCTGCTTTAGATTTAGTGTAAGCCTTAATGGAAAAAGAAGGAGAAGGCCTGAAGACACCTTGAGAGGTGGCAGGCCTGTCTGAACTCTGAGTTTCCCCACCAAGAGTGACTTCGGTATCTGTAGTCGGGGTGAGGGCCGAAGAACCTGCGACCTCAGGCACAGAAGACACTGCTAATGAAGTGTCATCGGTAGTCAGGGGCTGCATAGGTGCCTCGCTGAGAACCGGAGCACATGTAGTCGGCTTTAGCATGGTGTCGGTAGAAGTCGCGGACCTCGTATGTTGGTCCTTATCTTTCCGTCGTTTACTCAAAATTGGAGTTGGAGTATCCAACGACATGTTGTAATTAAACTTTTTGCCAAAATAGTGTTGGGCGAACTCCGCCCGACGCTTAATAGTGCGTCTGTTGAATGTAGCACAAAAACGACAGGCCGAGACATCGTGGTCTGGGCCTAAGCAAGGTATACAGAGGGAATGGAAATCCTTATGCGGTATTTGCTTCCCACATGAAATGCAATTATTAACTTTGTCTGACATCGGTCTGAGGCAAGAAAAGTTTCCCCAACGAGGTACTTAGCTTTCAAGAAGTCTTCGGTTGAGAAATATTCGTAATCTCAGGAGCTGGCCAACCGGCACTTGCGAACTGCTTCTGCTTCGGGCACCGTGCAGCAAGAAAGACTGAAGAAAATGGCGTTGGCTGGTTCTTTTATACCCCTGTCGCACTGACGTCAGGAAAGAAGCGACGACAACTGACGCCGGACCTAGACTTTGGAATTCGGCCGACCGAGGACCCGCCTGACGGCAGGACAACACATCTGTTATGACTGCAGCTGTATGCACGATGAACATGGGGACCCATATATACACACATATATATATATATATATATATATATATATATATATATATATATATAGATATATATATATATATATATTTATATATATATATATATATATATATATATATATATATATATATATATATATACAGAGAGAGAAACACACATACACAGACATATATGTGTGTGTGTATAAATGTGTGTGTCTATATGTATGCTGATACATATGTATATACACATGAGTGTGTGAGGGTATGTATGTCTTTATCTATGTGTTTGTGTGTTTACTTAGATATATATATATATATATATATATATATATATATATATATATATATATATATATATATATATATATATATATATATATATATATATGGTTCTACCTGACATAGTCGAAACCACACAACACCGACAACCACATCACCGACACCACATATTCGACAGTCCATAAACACGAAACCACACATAACCGACAACGAAATAACCGACGGTACACAAACACGAAACCCCATACACTGCACACACCACAATAACAATTGAAAACAAAACATCCCCATTCCACAAACCACACACAACACAAGCACACCAACTCCACCTCACACCCTACCTAACCCTAAGCCCCGACACTAACCTACACCCCCCTACTACTAAAACTACTAACCTTTACCCCTATCGCCCCTAACCCTAACCTACCTGCCCGCCCCTCCTAAGCGTTACCACTACCGCATACTCACACAGCCTTCTGCCACTCGGGGATTGCGTCGGTCTTTCTTTCTTTCGATCTTCTGGAGCTTTCCGACATGTCGGTCTTTCTGCTGTGTCCGAAGTCAGGTAGAACCATATATATATATATATGTATATCTATACATACATACGCATATAAATGAAATCTGTTTAATCAACTGTACTTGGTCAATATATGCAAGTCATTGGCAGGTGCGCGAGATCGACAATCTCAAGGTAGGAAATTGTCAAATGCCAGAGTGCTTCGTATTTTTTTTGGACACTGAAGGCATCGTAAATTTTTGCTGTACCAGTCTTGTGATTTTTGAACTGGTGCTTGAAGGGGAATTGTGTCCCAGACTAAAAGCAATGCTCCCAATTTTCCAATCATCTGCATATTGTGTCAGTTTTGCCAGCAGTATTGACATCTAAGAAAAATATATGAAAAAGGACTGGTCCCAGAACCGAATCATGTGGGACTCCACTGGTGATTGGTTGTAGTGGAGATATGAATCCATCTATTCTTACCTGTTATGTATGACCACATAGCCAATTGAACTTAAGTTATTATGTCTTTATATACTTAACTGCTTTATAGGGGTTCTGATTTGAAGATAATTGCTTTGGCTGACAGGCATAAGTACAGCGTTTTTCAGTTAAATGTCCAGTTTATCAAACAGCTAGCTGTTGGGTGTATGCCTAATTGAAACAGCTAGGAGAGATGTGTAGTATGTGTGGGTGTATGTGTGTATGTTTGCTAATGTGTGTGGGTTAGTATTAGAGTAAGGGTTAGGTAAAGGGATAGATTAAGTGGGGATGATTGCGAATGTTAGGGGATAGAGTAAGTAAAGAGGATCATATAAGAGTGTGTGTGATTGTCAGTGTTTGGGGTTAAGTCAGGGGATAGATTTAGTGTGTGTGTGTGTGTGTGTGTGTGTGTGTGTGTGTGTGTGTGTGTGTGTGTGTGTGTGTGTGTGTGTGTGTGTGTGTGTTTGCGTGCATGTGCATGACAGTGTATGTGACAAGTGTTTCAACTGTCTAAAGTATTGGCAGTGGGAACAGCTTTTATTTTTTTAATTCAAGATACAGGTGAGAGTTAGGGCCAGGGTTATCACATATTATTAAAGTGGAGTATGGAGGCTTTGCTGGCTATAATGGATTCAGTAGTCCAATAACTCTTATACAACCATAAATCAAATAGCCCAGTTAATGTTAAGGCCATAGATCTAAATCTACTCAAATCAATACACAAAAAATATTGGAGGGATAGATTAACACAGCAATTACCCACTTATCTGGAACAAACTAACTCCAAGTTAAACAGCATGACACATTATCTGCCTTTAAAAATGTTAACTGGTTGGTATTCACAAATTCACCCCTGGCATAACTGGTCTGGCCCTGCTTGAAAAGGGAGGAAAGGCTTAGCGGCAGTACATGCACTGGTGAATGAATTGCAAGACCATAACATTTTTACATGGCCACTACAAAAATATCAATGTTTTTGTTTGTCTTTTCCCGGTTAGGGGTCGCTACAGTGGAACTCCAGTCTGCTAATGATTGGCAGTTGATTTTTTTATGGTGCCAAGTTGCCAGCCCAATGCCCAGCCTTTAGCAAAGGCATGCCCATTCACACATGTCTTCCGGAGGCCACTCGACCACAGGGAGGACATGCAGATTCCACACAGAAGGTACTCCAGCCGAGAATCGAACAAGAGCACCTCTTGCTGTGAGGCAACAACGCTACCGCTGTACCACCACTATCAGTCAAAATACTTTAATGTACTTTTTCCTTTTGTGTTTCAGACCATCTCAGATTGTAGTTCTTGTAAGCTTTACTCAACTCATACATTTAGGGGTTTGGTTCTTGCAGGGGAAATGCATCATTAAAATGAATGTGTTTCATCTCATGCCAACCTTTGTTTCTACACCTGTCCTCTTGGGCAACTGATATCTCTGGTTCTTCAGATTTTCACTGAATTTGTTTTTTCATAGCTGTTCCAAGTCTGTTACAAGCCCATACATAGGGCACTTAAAACTGTATATGTAGATTTTATTATCATTTTCTGCAGATATCAATCTCCAGTGAAAGTTCACAGTTTCTTAATGTTTGCTACGCTAACTAAAAGGTTGACTAAATATATAAAAATATAATTACATAATTCTCAGTTTGTGGTAAGAGCAGCCTGAGTCAGTTGATTTGCATGTTAATTACTTTAAAATTGCAGCAGTCATCCTTGGCTTTCTGTTAAGTGTTTTTGATCTTGGACATACTGGATTAAACAATGGGTGCCAGCAGAGGTGAAAATGGTCATGTCCAGCTTGATGAGGTGCTAAGTGCATTGGTTTCTGGCCTGGTAGTGATTCTCATTTCATTGAATGAGAGGTTTAATTGTTGAGCTGTTTAAAATGTCTTATTCGTTTCAATGTATATATTTATTTGAATGTGTTAACCAGTGTAATCTAGTCATGAATTCATCACAAAATAGTAAATTCAGGTATTGCCAAGGTACACCCTGTGGAAAGACAAGGATTGGTTTAATTGTTTGGGAGGTGGGTATGCAGTTTTATGAAATGATACGTGTCACTTTCTACTGAATTCAGCTTAGCTGTGGAACTCAGTCATAATGGAAGGTTGGATAAGAGGTTAGTACGGCATTTTTTTTTGTTTTTTTTTATAAATTACTACTTTTTTAAAGAATTTTACTGTTTGTGGTTGGTGGCAATGGGATTATAAATGACTCTCATGATTTGCTACAGATGAGTTGAATTTTGGAGTAAGTTTTACAGATTATGGCTATATTCTGGTATTAAGCTGTTATGTAGATTTTGTGCAACTTCCGCGGTGGTGCAGCGGTGGCGTTGTTGCCTCACTGCAAGAGGTTCTCCCATTTGATTCTCAGCTTGGGTTAGGAGTGCCTTCTGTGTGGAGTCTGCATGTCCTCCCTGCGGTCGAGTGAGCGTTTGAAAGACATGCGTTGAATGGGCATGCCTTTGTTGAAGGTTGGGCGTCGGGCTGGCAACTCGACACTATAAAAAAAACAAAAAACAACTGCCAATCATTAGCAGACTGGAATTCCGTTGTGGCAACCCCTAACTGGGAAAAGCCAAAAGACAAACAACAACAACATGTAGATTTTGTGCAAGTCATTTTGAGAAGCAGTCAGTTTTGTAGGAGATGACTCACTACACACTGCACACTTGGATATTATAGGCAAGTGAACATTTTTATGTTTCAGAGATTCTTATTTAAACCTTGAATTATTTTTGACGTCTCTTCTGTTTGATTTAATTACTCAGAAATTTCAAGATGAAAGTATCTCTAATGATGTACTTCTTTTTTTTCCATGTTGTATGGTTTATATAGTGCAAAGCTTTGTGTTATAGGTTTAATTTTTTACAGGTGGCTAGATTTCCTGCAGGGTGTGTGTGTAGGTGATGTTGAAGTGTATTAACCCACCAGATGCGCAGTAGCAAGCCACACCCAAATCCCGCCTGTGACAGCGATGTCAGTACACCACCCACCTTGATTGAAAGCTGCCAAGTCATTTTCCCTAGGTAGGAATAAGATAACACAAGTTACGTTTGAATTTACTGAACGTTTGAACTAACTGATGGGTTAACGGTAAATAATAAAATCGCTGTGTTTAAGTTTACTTTTTCATGCGGTCAAAAAGTTAGATTCAGCCTATGCCGAGAAAAGAGTGGAAGGGTGTCGGTGCAGCTATTTTCTGTTATGCATTAAAAGCAAATGTTGTGAAAACGTTCAGTATTATGCATGATTAAACTGGATATACTAAAACTCTTGCTTTTCCACCAACACTGCTGTGATGTTTTAAGTAGCTGCTTTTATTTGGAGCAGCTGAGGCAGACTGGGTATGCTGAGTCTGTGCATGTCTGTGCTAAAGTACAGTACTTGTTCTGCATTTTTGCAAGAGATGACTTGTCTGCCACTTGTAAGTAGCAATTGGTCTTTATTCTGGCATGCTGTGTATTGTGGACATGGTACTGCTATCTTCAGTTTGGTATCAACCAGTGTAATCACTGCAATGTGTACACGTGTACTGAATGCCAACATACCCCTCTCAACTGACCAGATTTTCACAGATTATCCAGATTTTTGCCTCATATTATTGTTCTGTTCTTCATTAAATCTATGACTTTCTGGCAAATAATTGAGAATTGAAGTCACAAAATAATGACACACATTTGAGTGTCAGATTTCATATCTGTCAGAAAACACATGCTAATTTAAAACTTTTTATTGTAGCAAATTCTAATTACATGACACGGAATTACAGTGTGCATTCCGTGTCAATCACGGCAAATTACCGTTCTTAATCGCCACCCTCTGGCATGTCAATCACGGTGGCCACACCCATTCCTGCGCAAACTAACTGGTGGGTTAATACACTACAATATCACTTGTGTGTGTGTGTGTGTGTGTGTGTGTGTGTGTGTGTGTGTGTGTGTGTGTGTGTGTGTGTGTGTGTGTGTGTGTAACTGGCTATTTTCTCCCCGACTGGTTGTGAGTCTGATTTTCCAGGAGGCTTGCCATGTTCTTTTTGCTTTACTCTGCTGAACTGAGAACATGTAGTCATTGTTGAAGGTTTTAGTGTGTCTTATTAGTTAGGTATTTTTATACAATATTTACTGTGTTTTCCTTTTGTGGATAGTGACAGTAAGTTTAGGCCTAGTTTTCGGGGGGGGGGGTGAAACCTGAGTTCTGACTTCACCTGTAGTAGCGATAATGGCCATGTTTTATTGTTTAGATACTGGGTAGGTTGTCCTGCTGGATCATTTGAAACAACTTCACACAAAAACATGGCTCCAGTAAGATGTTGTGATACATTCTTACAAGCCTGAAGGACGGTACAGGTTTGTGTACATTTTTATGTTTTGAGAGATTATTTAAATTCTTTGTAGTTATTTATGTCAAGTCTTGAATTTGGGTTATATTCTGTAGGAATAAGTAAGTACAACTTATGCATTCACTGTAGTTTTGTGCTACATTTTATGCATAAGTAATAAGTTCATAGGTTTATACTAGCTTAATGACCACTGGGGTCCTTACAAGTCCAAAATGAGTGATAATTTTAAATATTACCATATTTCACTTAAAAGTTAATAGGAATTTCATCAACATGGATTTCCTAAAGACTAAAAGCCATGAACTCAAATGTCTGACATTACTGACTGACTGTAATCTTCAGTGATTTACCAGAAAATCAAAACATTTAACAACGAGGTTATAATATGAGGCAAAATCAGGGATAGTTGGGAGATATAAAGTAGTCAATCTCCAGCAATATTGCTTTCATTGTTTTTCAGCCTGATGTGGTGTGGGTGGCCATTTACTTCCATGGATGTCTGCATGTAATTTTGTCTTTTTTTGCCAAGTAAATTGGGAATACCAATTTATTTGGACAGTGAGGACTTGTATCACATTTCATGTTCATATCATGAGACAGCTTGTACACTGTTATACATTGCACTTGATTACTAATTTTTAGTTTTGAAGTGATAATGCTATGTGCTTTTTGCTCCAGGGGAGAGATGTATGTTTTGGTTTAGTTTTCCTGATTACTTTGAGTTTGGTTTTCATTTGGATAGTTGGTGCAATCACAAGTTGTACATGTGGTATATTATATTATATTATATTATATTATATTATATTATATTATATTATATTATATTGTATTATATTATATTATAGTATGGTATTGTATATTAGTGGGGTATAGACAGAGGCAACATTTGTAAGGACAAGGCCAAGCACGATATTTTTTTACTGACATCTGACTTCTGGGAAATTTATAACAGTTTCTATAAAGTAAATGTAAGCTAGTATAAATACATACACGAACTGCAGTATGAAGTGAGGAAAAAAATAAAGTTGTTGCTTAGCTAGATAAAGTTAGGAAGTAAGTGAAAAGGGGAACAAGGACGTGTAAGGTATGAATAGGAACTTGTTCATATTTAAGAATGTTGTTATCCTGGGAGTGAGTAAAAACAGAAACAGATTTGGCTAAGAAGGATTTCAGAATAGTTTTAATACCCTGGAGGATAGATATAGGTAAGGAGTTTTAGGGCTTAGCAACTTGGTATAAATATAGACCATGCCCAGCAAATTTTATAGGTTTGTGGACAGAGAGAAGTTTTTTTTTCCTCCTGGATCATAATGACAAGAGTCCAAACATAGTTGTGTACAATGGCATTTAGTGCCAGACAAGCAGATGTATGCTGGATAACTTTAAAGGCGGGAATAAACTGTGTGTATGTTAGTTGACGGGATAGTTTTAGGCAATTTAGGCTTTCAGTGATATATAATAGTGAGTTCTGCAAGAGGTATTTGCTGCAAACGTTGCCACTTTATTATAGCAATGCTCAAATTTTGCTTTTTGTGATGCCTGGAGGTTAGTAAGAATGGCAGCACCATAAAGTAGTGAGGGGAGGAGGGAAGTAATAGCAAGTGTAGTTTTAGTTGTGTTGGTGAGATATTTTTTGGATCTGTAAAGCATTAAGAGTTTTTGGTGAGTTTTTATGCAGTTTTGTATATGTATGTCAAATGTAAGATTTAGGTTCAGGGGTAAGTACAAGGCTAGCTACCCTTGCAGGCCATTTTAATTCTAATCAGTTTCCATTTTTTGCATTAGAAATAACTTATCCCATTTGGTTAGATACTGGCCTTACCCATCCTATGGCTGACAATTATATATGACCCCTAATGAGAATAACTGGGATCATATCATAGATAATTTGTGGAGCCCCATGCATAGGATAAAGCATTCAGGAGATGCATCTGTCCATTATTAATGCAGGGGTAATCCTGAATAACATTTCTGCTTCCAATCCAAAGATCTAGGTTACACTTGAAAATGGACAGAGATGAACTTTGTTTTATGTGGATAGGGAGTCTGTTCCATAGCAGTGATATCTTCTGTGAAATATGAGGTTTAGCTCCCTGGACTGAGTATTTCTGAGGCCATTTGACTTACTGATGTGCAGTAAATCCATCAATAATTGGTTGGAGGATGTCTTCTGTGCCAGCCACAGGTCACGTCTTAGCAGTCTGTAAGGTGTCAAGTATAGTGACAATGCTTCAGTCAGTCCATGCAAGACATGCTGTTTTGGCTTTGTATCCTTTTACTAAGGTGCCATAGTGGGTTTTCCAGTTGTTGCATGTGTCTGAAAGGATACACACCAAAGGGGGCATTATATGCAATGACTGGCCCAATGAGTTGAACCAAGTAAAAGTATTTTCTGACCACTGCCGCTACAAGATGGTTGAATGTGAATTTATCAACCTAAGTGCCCAGGTCTCTCACCACAGGTTGTGTGCTTAGGGGATTACCGTTGATGTGGTAATCCGTAGGGGCTGTATTTTTGCCAAATGGTATGATGATTCATTTATTTGCATTTAGCTTGAGGCCATGACTTTGGCACCAGTCATTAGTTGCTGTGAGACCCTCTTGCAGTATGTTTACATTATTTGGGGAGTCAGTGACAGCACCTAACTTACAGTCATCCGCAAACTTGGTCAGCCACAGGCCTTTTGTCTTTGCTGGATCTCTTAGAAGTAGATGCCAAACAGTAGGGGTCCCAAGACAGATCCCTGGGATCACCGCTAGTGACAGGTCTGCTATCAGAGGTGGTGGTGCCTATTTTGACTTTGAGGGTCGTGTCGGTGAGCCAGTTGGTAACCCACCTGATGACATAGGTATTTACACCAAGTTGTGTGATGCCCGAGTGGGGGATTGCGTCAAAGACCTTGGCCAGGTCAAGGTAAGCTGTATGTACTGACTTTCCCTCACACAGGGCCTTGATGGCTGTCTCAAAGAAGTCAACCAGGTTCAACAAGCGAGATCTACCTTTGATGAATCTGAACTGGGTGGAGTCAAGTGCTTGGAGATTGCCTATGTCCTTTTTTATGAGGTCAATAATAATAGATTCCATGGCTTTATAGATCAGACTTGTCAAGCTAATGGGGTGACAGTTTCCAGGATTAGTAGGGGCATCACCTTTGTGCAAGGGGATGACAATGGCAGTTCCCCACTCTGCTGGAATGAATCCTGTACATAGGCTGTGGTTGAATAGTATGATTTTTTTCAAAGAAACATAACATGGGATTCCTGGATTGACCTATTTATAAGGAATGCGACAGGATAGGCAATGCTATCTACTGCTATTTTAAGGTACTCACTTGGAAAGTTATCAACTTAATGTGAGTATGGTTTGAGTTTAGGAGTTGTTTTATATTACATAGGATGAAAGTACAGATTTGAATGTGAATTAGACATAGTGATATGTGGCTGTTGGGCAAGACTGGAATTAGATGTGGAAAGCCTTGGGTAGGAACACTGTACTATCTATAAAATAAAAGATGAATTCTATTGCAGGTTTGAGTGAGAAGTTATTGGTAGAGGGATTATGGATGATTTTTGACCAGGATGTAAGATTTCCTAAATAGATAACCAGAACTTTTAAGGGTTGTATTAAATACTGTTCTGAATGCTGTTGTATTACAGCTTTTTTTGCTTTCATTTATTTGCTTTTTAGTACAGATGTGGAACATTCTGAAGTTTTCGTGGTACTCTGATGTTTCATATTTCTACCATTCTTTGCATGCAATTTCTTTATCCTGCTTTAACATTCTACTCTTTTTGGATAGCCAAATTGCATTACTTGTTTTTAGACTCTTCCTTATAGGAGGTGTAAGGCTATTCAGAAAAATTGCAATGAATTCATTTACAACATCATCTAATGGGAGGGTTTTTTGGATATTCTGGTTAATAGATGATAGTATAGTAATGAATATGTCTGGGATAAACTTGGTCAGGTTGCATGTTCTTTTATAAACATGCTGTTTAAGTGGATGTGTGATAGACACATATCCACTCACATATTAACAACTCCTCACACCCCTGCCTGCACTGTGAGTACTCCCACAGGACTGGACAGCTAACCATGTTTTTTTCTCTTAGAGCAACATTTTACTCTGCTAAGCATATATAGTTTTATATATATATATATATATATATATATATATATGTATATATATATATATATATATATATATATATATATATATATATATATATCTATACATATACAGAATACATATAGATCCCTATCATTTGACAAAGTCTTTGGAAACTCAAAGTCCATATAGTCGAGACTATATGATCAAGTTTTCAGAAACTCAAAGCTTTTGAATGAAGATCGCAGTGCAGCAAGAATCGGGAAATTTACCATTTTCTTCATTGTAGTGCTATCTAACTGTTCATAGGATCACAGGAGATTACTAGGCTATCATCTTGGAGGCCATTTTAAGCCTAGTTGTTTCAACCCAATGTAATACCGTAGAAGTACTAGTCAATACCCAACACCGCATTTAGTGATGACTGCCCATGTCCAGGAGGGTTGTGGGTGCTATCCCTTGTAAGAATTTATGGTGCCCCATCCACTCATCCAGATTCCTCATGAACAGGGTCACAGATGTGCTTTGTTTCACATTAATTGGTAGCCTGTTCCAAAGATGTGACAGTCGCTGGGTGATACATCTGTCCCTCCAGCATGCTCTGTTTAAATCACAGGCCATATTTAAGTCCCTGGAATGGATAGCCCTAAACCCATTTGATTTATGGATATACAATAAGTTCATTATATTTGGGATTTTGGTTGCTCTGTAGGACAGGCATAAGTTCATAGGTTTATAGGTAGGTACTAGACTACTGGCCCTAGGGCCTATATAAGCCTAGTCAAACGGTACCCTGGCTTTTGCCAACCAAGAAAATTATTTTCCTGTGCCCCTATCAAGCAGAGCCACAGAAGTGATCCCCGGGGTGAATTTCCTATCTCCCATCCAATCATCAAGATTTTTCTTGAAAAGTGCTAATGAGGAGCTTTGTTTGATATAGATAGGTAGTTTGTTCCAGAGTATCGGAAGTCTCTAAGAAAGAAATTTATCCCTCCAGCATGTTCTGTTTATTGTGGTGACAAGGTTTAGGTCCCTAGAGCAAGTAGCTCAGAGGGATTGAGAATTCTTTACGTGGAGCATGTCCAACAGCTCTGGGTTTGACATAGCTTTGTATGTTAGGCAGAGATCGCCTCTGAGTAGGTGATATGCGACAGAGTAAAGCTGGTGTTTTTTGAGACGGTCTGAGTAGGGCATCTGTTTGAGGCCAGTAATCCACTTTGTGAGGTATTTCTGTGGCCTTTCCAGTTGTTGCAGATGTCTTGTGAGGTACATACCAAAAGGGGCGTTGTACTCTATAATGGGTCTAATGAGTGATGAGTAGAAGGGAACAATGACCTCTTTTTTCCTGGATGAGAAACTTTTGTGATGAGGTGTGCCATGTAGAAGGATTTCCTGACTATTGTGATGATGTGATTATCAAAGGAGAGACTACTGTCCACCTGTGTCCCAAGGTCTCTTATCACACTTTCAGTGTTAGTAGACTACCGCCTATGTGGTAGTTCATGGGTACAGAGTTTTTACCAAAAGGGATGACAATGCACTTTTTGGCATTGAGCTTGAGACCATGGCTTTGACACCAGGCATCTGTCTCAGTAAGGCCCTTTTGTAGGATGTTCACATCGTTAGGAGTTTTGATTATGGCTCATAGTTTGCAGTCATCTGCAAACATTGTTAGCCAAAGACCTTCTGTGTTAGCCTGTACTTCAGAGAAGTAGATACCAAACAGGAGAGGACCTAGGACTGAACCCTGTGGTACTCCACTTGTCACTGGTCTGAAGTTGGATTTAGAGTCTGCTACTTTCACAGTGTGGGTTCTGTCAGTGAGCCAGTTGGCAACCCATCTTGTGACATAGGAATTTATACCTAATTTAATGAGTTTGTCTATAATTCCAGAGTGGGGAATGGTGTTGAAAGCCTTGGCGAGATCTAGATAAGCTGTGTGAACCACCTTACCCTCATCTACGGCTTTGGTGACCTCTTCAAAGAAGTCTATCAGGTTTAGGAGACATGATCTGCCTTTTACAAACCTGAACTGGGTAGGGTCCAGAGTTTGAGGATTACCAATGTGATTGTTTATAAGTTCCATGATGATACACTCCATAGCCTTGCAGTCCAGGCTCCTCAGGCTAATGGGACGGTAGTTCCCTGGGTCCGTGGTAGCCCCCCCTTTGTGGAGTGGAATAAATGTTGCTGTGCGCCATTCAGTGGGCACAAAGCCTGAGGTGAGGCTATGATTGAACATGGTACTTAGGTGGGGTGCCAGTTCGTTCAGTAGTTCATGTAGAACGCAGCCTGGGATGTTGTCAGGTCCCATGTATGCTGTGTTCTTGGCTTTGGAGAGTGTATTTTTTACCTGTGCAGCCGTGATTACAGGTACTTTGCATTCTTACAGTATAGAGATGGGCCCTTTAGAGGATGAGAGAGGGGTAAAGTTAGTACTGAATCTATCTGCCAGGATGTTGGCACTATCAGATGGTTCTGTATATTTAGTGCCATTGTGCTGTAACTCAGAGCAGATCTGAGTGTTGCCATTGAGATTCTTGACACAGCTATAGACTGCTTTGTGGTTGTCTTTAGAATCAGTGGTGATTTTGTTTTCGTAACTAGCTTTGGAGGATTTTATGAGGAATCTCAGCTTCTTACTGAGGCTGACCACAGAGTTCCTCCAATCATGGGTCTTTACTCTTTTTTTGCAACAGTTTCTTTCTTCTGTTGTAGAGTTTGTCTATAGCAGGGGACCACCCGATTGGCTTCCTTTTTTTGGAGGATAGCATCTTGGTTCTGTTAGGGATTGCATGATCCATGCACTCGTGTAAGTGTTTATAAAGTGCAATTGTATAGGATTCAGCAGTCGTATCTCTATTGTCCATCAGCATGGGTGTCGTGAAGTTTGCCACTTCTGTCTTAAGAATCATGAAGTTGGCTTTGGAGAAATTTTTTATGGTGGTTTCCCTAATGGGGGGTGGGGGTGGGATGTGTATGTCTAGGGTGATTTGCTTGTGGTCAGGTCTGACCAACGAGGAATTGACATCTGGTGTGGAACACTGGTTGCCCATGTTGGTAATGACCAGGTCTAGGATATTGCTGCCCCTGGTGGGGGTGTTGATAAGTTGATCCAAGGCATTGGAATTCATGAATTCCAGAAAATGTTGAGCACAAGAGTTGGTACATGAGTAGTTTTCCCAGTTAATGGTGGGGTAGTTGAAATCGCCCATTATTAGGGTGTTAGTTTGTACCCTAATATTTTCCAGTGTATCAAGAAATGAGGAGTGGGAATCCTGGGGCATGGTGGGGGATCTGTAGCAAGCTACACTTTGCATTATGGTCTTACCCAGAGTTAGATGCACTTGGATAATCTCAGATGCATTATGCTGAGCAACTAGCCTCGAGGTGTGGATATCCTTAATGAATATGGACACGCCTCCACCTTTATTGCTTCGGTCCAGGTTAGGAGGCCGAAAGGTGTGGTATGATTATAGCCTGGTAATGCAGGGGTGCTCTCTGGAGCCTTGAACCAGGTCTCTGTCACTGCACAGATGTCGATGTTCTCCATTTTAAGGAGTGCCTCGAGTGAGTGCATATTGAGGTTTAGACTTTTAGCATTAAGTAGCATTACCCTCAGATTTTGCTTGCTTGTACCTGTTATGGTGGTGAATTTGTCATTTGAATCTTGCCTAAAAAGGCACTATAGGGGTGGGAAGAGCCTTATCCAGTATCTGGAATCCCAAGGGCGACAGGTGTAGGTCATCTCTGGCAAAGCATTGTGGTCTGTCGACCATGTCATCCCAGGCAGACAGATACTGGATCCCCTTAGAATGACACTAGATGCTTAGCAAATTGTTGAAGTTAATAATTTTGTCCTTGTACTGTGGTATCATTCTGGGTGATGGTAGGATGCTTCTCACGGCTAGGGTCATACCTGCCTGGGCTACAAGATCAGAAAGCTCCTCCATGTCTCTTTTCATGTAGTCCAGGGAGGTACGTCTCAGGTCATTCACACCAACATGGATAATGACAGAGTCATACTTGTACTTGCTGTGGAGTGACCTGAGTGCATGCATTATGTGGCGGATCCTGGCACCTGACAGGCAGCTGACAGTAACTTTCTCCTTGTTTAGCCTGGTGAGTGGAACATCAGTGTGCCTGACTATAGAGTCACCTATGACTAGAGTGTTGGGTACGTTGTTAAGCCTTATGGGCTGTGGTTGAGTGGCACACTGAGATTGTGGGTTATGTGTCATTTGGGTTGTATTGGGGGGTGGAGGTTGCTTGCGTTTCTGCTTTGGAGGTCCCTGTTGCTTGGGTAGATTTTTTTTTTGAGAGCCTCAGCGAATGTAGGTGTGTGTTTTGTGTTTCTATGTGTGTATTTTGGTGGTGTAGGTTTTGAGGGACTATGTGATGAGTGTGGTGTGGTGCAAGTATTTACCTTCTCCTCTTGACCATCTAGTCCAGTCTTGGGTGAAGAGAGCTTTGCTTCCAGTTTTGTTATATAAGTGCATCTTTCACAGGTTGTAGTGTTGGGTGGTAGGAGGAGAGGGTTGTCTGTGTACATGAGGCAATTGATGCATTGCCCCAAGATGCCCAGATTAATCAGGTAGACAGGAGAAAACACCGAGAGCTGACCCTTAGACATGCCTGGATAGGTGCTTATTTACCAAGTACTAAAATCTGTATTCCTCTAGACAAGTGAGGAAAGTTGAGTGCTGTAGTAATTTGTAGATTATTTAGTGCTTACAATGAGTTCTGAACAAGTGCTGAGCTCAAAGAAACAGATTTGAGTACTAAAACTAGAAAACTGGCTCGTTCTAAGAAACAAAATTAAGCTAGAAGGCTTCCCTCCAACACAGAAAGACTTGGGGGTTCAGAAGCTTACAAACAGTGCTGGATACAGTAAATCTGTATCTGGACTAGAAAACGTTTAGGAAAGGCAGGCAACAAGCTTAGATTTTTTTTGAGAGCAGAAGCTAACTGGGTTGGCCTTCTCAAATGTTCTCCCTGAAATAGGTAGAATGAGGTAATGACACTAGACTGGAAGGAGTGTCCCAGATCAAATTTACAGTAGGGGTGGGCAACTGTAAAGCCACCAAGTATAAAAACAGGATACCAAGAGAGAGGGAGGGTGGGAAACAAAAATCAGAACAAACAAACACAACCAGATGCTTAACAATTGTAGAAAATTCTACTTAATACCTCACACACAGTGAGCAAAATAAAAATGCTATAAATAACTCAGAAATAAGCAAAAAACAGGATACTTAATGTTATGTATCATACCAATGTCATTGTTTACAAGTTCCATGATGATACGTTCCATAGCCTTGCAGACCAAGCTCATCAGGCTAATGGGGTAGTAGTTCCCGGGGTCCGTGGTGGCTCCCCCTTTGTGGAGTGGGATAACCATTACTGTGCACCATTCAGTGGGCACAAAGCCTGAGGTGAGTCTATGATTGAACATGGTACTTAGGTGGGGTGCCAGTTCGTTCTGTAGTTCATGTAGAACACAGCCTGGGATGTTGTCAGGTCCCATGGATGCTGTGTTCTTGCTTTGGAGAGTATGTTTTTTGCCTGTGCAGCCATGATTACAGGAACTTTGCATTCTTAGCAAGTAAAAAATACAGTCTCAAGATGATAAAGTGACCAGTGCAACAAAAGGAGAACAAACTGTAGAAAAACACTGGAAGCAACACAGCAGACAATCCAAAGACAATATCCAATTTAATGAAAATAGTAAGCGCTTTCGAGGGTCCACCTCTTCATCAGACTAGAAACAATTAAATGATAAAACAGACCCTTTAAATACGCCTCCCTTCCATCATTAAATACATCAATTAATGCATCGATTAAAACATTTAAAAAGATAGCACATGATTTACCTTAATACATATGCTAATGCTTTAGCTAAAACTAATAGGCAGTTCAAAGACAGGATATTGGAACATGTCAGAGATATAAAAAATATGAAAGAAAATAGTGCATTAGCCATGCATGTAAAGAACAAAGGTAGGGAACACACTTTTAAGTTTTTGGCTTTGGAATTGGTTGCAGATAGGAAAAGAGGAGGTGATATGAAAAATATCACTGAAGCCGCAGAACAGAGATAAATAATGTTACTGCATGCAGATAAAGCACCAGGTTTAAACAGTATGGTTTCCATCAAACCTTTCCTTAAAGCTAGACAGCTCAAGCATTAGCATATGTATTAAGGTAAATCATGTGCTATCTTTGTAAATGTTTTAAGTGATACATTAATTGATGTATTTAATGATGGAAGGGTGGGGTATTTAAAGAGTCTGTTTTATCATTGAATTGCTTTTAGTCTGATGAAGAGGTGGACCCTCGAAAGCGCTTATTTTCATTAAATTGGATATTAACTTTGCATTCTTCCGGTATAGAGATGGGCCCTTTAGGGGGTGAGAGAGGGGTAAAGTTAGCACTGAACCTATCTGCCAGGATGTTGTCAATATCAGTTGGTTCTGTATATTTAGTGCCATTGTGCTGTAACACAGAGCTGATCTGAGTGTTGCCATTGAGATTCTTGACATAGCTATAGAATGCTTTGTGCTTGTCTTTAGAAACGGTGGCAATTTTGTTTTCGTAACTAGCTTTGGAGGATTTTATGAGGGATCTCAGCTTCTTGCTGAGGCTGACCACGGAGTTCCTCCAATCATGGGATTTTACTCTTTATTGCAACAGCTTCTTCCTTCTGTTGTAGAGTTTGTTTATGGTAGGGGACCATCAGATTGGCTTCTTTTTTTTTTTTGGAGGATAGCATCTTGGTTCTGTTAGGGATTGCATGATCCATGCACTCGTGTAAGCACTTATAAAAGTGCTTATAAAGTACATTTGTATAGGATTCAACAGTCATACCTCTATTGTATGGTGTTTTATGAAATGATACATGTTTCATTTTAATTCAGCTGATTTGTGGAACTCACAGTCATAATGGAAGGGTGGACTAGAGGTTAGTGCAGCCTTTTTTATAAATTAGTAATTTTTTAAGAATTTTACTTGTGGTTGCTGACAGTGCAATTATAAATGACTGTCATGATTTGCTATAAGTGACTTGAATTTTGGAGTAAGTTTTATAGATTATGGCTATATTCTGGTGTTTATGCTGTCATGTAGACTTTGTGCAAGTCATTTGGAGAAGCAATCAGCTTTGTAGGAGATGGCAGCCAGAAGATTTAATGGGACTTGTTTATGCTACAAACTTGGACATTACATGTAAGTAAACATTTTTATGTTTGGGGGATTCTTATTTATATTGTGAATTATTGATGGCATCTCTGTGTTTGATGTAATTATTGTATAATTTTAACTTGAAAGTATGTATATCATGTACTTCTTGTTTCCATGTTGTATGGTTTATATGATATAAAGCTTTTGTATTATAGGTTTAATTTTTACAGGTTGCTAGTTTTCCTGACCTCTGTGTATGCAGTTATTTTGGTGTGTGTGGGTTTGTGGATGGGGTATTATTTACATTGGAAACTGACTATTTTTCCCTGATTGGTTAGGAGTCTGGTTTTCCAGGAGGTTTACCATGTTCTCTTTGCTTTGTTCTACAGGATTTTAGTTCAACTGAAAAGAAGTGGTCATTGTTGAAGGTTTTAGTGTGTCATATTGGTTAGGTGTTTTTTTTTTATACAAACATCTTTATTTTGTTTTCCTTTTGTGGATGCAGGCAGTAATCCTGGAACTAGTTTACTTGAGGGGTTGTGAACCTGAGTTCTGATTTCACCTCCCGCTGCAGTATGTGGTAGTGATTATGGACATGTTTTAATGCTTAGACACTGGGTAGGTTTTCCTGCTGGCTCAGCTGAAATAATGTCTGCATCCCACAGAAACACAGCTCAAGTAAGACATTGTGGTACGTGGTTACAAACCTACTAAGGGATGCTAAAGGTTAGTGTGCATTCTTATGTTTTGAACGATTATTTATATTCTCTTTAGTTATTTATGTCAACTCTTAATTTGGAGTATATGTTGTAGGAAGAAATAAGTATGAATGATGTATTCATTGTATTTTTGTGCCATGTTTTTATGCATAAGTGATAGGTTCATATGTTTATACTAGACTAACAACCACCAAGGTCTTTACAAGTCCAAAATCAGGGATAATTTTAAATATTGTCCTATTTCATTTAAAAGTTAGTAGGAGAATACCAAGATTTTCATCAACATGGATTTCCTAAATATTAAGAAGTGTGAAACTCTGTCTGGCATTACTTACTGACTGTTAACTTCTGTGATTTACCAGAAAATCCAAACATTATACAAGGAAAAAGGTACTAATATGACGGAAAATCAGGGATAGTTGAGCAGTACAAAATAATTAATGCCCAGTAATATTGTTTTCATTGTA
Organism: Protopterus annectens; assembly: GCF_019279795.1. Lineage (NCBI taxonomy): Eukaryota > Metazoa > Chordata > Ceratodontiformes > Protopteridae > Protopterus > Protopterus annectens. The sequence goes on along the minus strand of NC_056746.1, from coordinate 609,078,233 downwards.
GCCCATAGGATCATAGGAATTTACAAGTTTATTGGCCCTGAGGCCATTACAAGCCTAGCCAAGAATTTAGCCCATGTTCTGACAAGTCAGGACGCAATTCCCCTGTTCAGCGGGGACACAGGTAGAATCCCAGGGGTGTATTTTCTGTTCCCATCTAGGTATCCAGGTTGTGCTTAAAAGGGTTAGTGAGGTACTTACTCTGCTTGATACGGAGAGGGAGTCTATTCCACTGAAGAGGGAGTCTGGGACACAAATCTGTCCCACCAATGAGTCCTATTGATGTCACAGACCAGGTTGAGGTCACACATGCGGGTTAGCTGAGTGGAGCTTGGCTTGCAAATATGCAATATGATCTGAGTTCGCTTTTTATGCCAGACAGAGGTCATCTCTGAGGAGTCTGTATGAGATTGAGTAGAGGGACAGGGCTTTTAGCCTATCTGTGTAGGGTACATGTTTGAGGCCCTGGATTCTCCTGGTGAGGAACCTCTGTGGTCTCTCCAGCTGCTGCATGTGGTTTGTGAGGTACATGCTGAAAGGGACACTGTACTCAATAACGGGGTCATATAAGGGAAGAATACAGTGATGCTATGACTTCCTTGTTCCTGGATGAGATACCCTTACTAATGAGGTGCACCATGTAGAAAGCTTTCTGTACAACAAAGGCAATATGGTGGTCAAATGTCAGTTTGCTATCAACCTGGGTGCCCAAGTACCTCATGACTGATTGCATGCTTAGGATCATGTTATTAATGTGATAATTTATGGGGACATCACTCTCCCCAAAGGGGATGATGATGCATTTTTTGGCATTCCGTTTGAGGCTATGTTTCTGGCACCAGTCATTTGTTTAGGTAAGACCCTCTTGGAGGATGTCCACATCACTAGGAGAATTGATGACATCACCTAGCTTGCAGTCATCTACAAACTTGGTCAGCCATAGCCCACTGGTTTTGGCCTGCACCTCAGAAAAGTATATCCCAAATAACAGCGGCCGCAAGACTGATCCATGGGGTACACCACCCATTATGGGTCTAGTGCTTGAAGTGGCTTCCCTTATTTTGACTAGCTGGGTTCTGTCAGTGAGGCAGTTTGCTACCCATCTGGTAACATAGGAATTGATGCCTAGTTGAGAGAGTTTATCAATTATAACCGAGTGGGGAACAGTATCAAAAGCTTTGGCCAGGTCAAGGTAGGAGGTGTGCACAGTCTTCCCCTCATCCATGGCTTTGGTGAATGTCTCAAATAAGTTGACTACATTTAATGGGCATGACCTCCCCTTGACAAAAGCAAACTGTGTGGGATCGAGTGTTTGGAGGTTGTTAATGAGGTCCATGATAATCCATGCCATGGCCTTGCAGATCAGGCTAATTAGGCTGATGAGTTTATAATTTCCTGGATAGGTGGATGCTCCACCTTTGTGCAAAGGGATGATGGTGGCTGTCCTCCACTCTGCAGGGACAAAGCCAGTACTCAGCCTTTGGTTGAATAGAGCACCTAATGGTGCTGCAAGTTCCTGCCTGAGTTCATGCAAAATGCAGCCAGGGATGTTATTGGGTCCCATAGAGGCTGTATTTTTGCTTTTGAGAGGGCAGTGATGGCTTGCTCACTATAGATTAGGGAAGGGGGCAGGTGCTGGGGATGTCCTGATTTACTGATGGGGATGACAGAGGGGCAAAGTTTTCACTGAGCCTGTCTACCAGCAGGTTGGCTATATCTATGGAGTTTGTATATGTGGTGAGCATGACCACCAGTTCTGAACAGATCTGAGTGCTTCCTTTGAGATTGCGGACATATGTGAAGAAGGCCTTATGATTGCTTTTAGTAGATGTGGATAGTTTGGACTCAAAGTTTGCTCTTGAGGATTTCACTAGTGCTCTTATTTGCTTGTTCAGGCTAAGGAGAGCTTGCTTCCAGTTAGGCACCTGCTGATTCTTGGTCCTGCACAGCAATTTGTTTCCTTTTATTGCTGTGTATTTATTACAGATATCCACCAGACAGGTTTACTCTTCCCTGAGGAGGAGGATTTTGACCGGTCAGGTGTTCCTGATTCCATGCAGCTACATAAATGCTCATATAGTACTTTGGTGCAGGTTTGGATATATGAGCCAATTCCTATGGAGGGGAGGGGGCTGTGAAACTGTTTATACCTTCCATCAGGAGGTTGGAATCAGCTTTGGAGAAGTTAATTTGTTTGACCCTAGCTTGGGAGGGGGGGGGGGGGTCGGGGAAGATGTGACTTTGAAAGTGAACTCTTTGTGGTCAGATCTTACCAGAGAGGATGACCCTGTAGGGATGCTGCAGTGGTTACTCATGTTGGTTAATACCAAATCCAAAATATTGTCACCTCCTGTGGGGGTGTTGGCCAGCTGGTCCAAGGCATTTACACTGACAAAATCAAAGAATCTCTGGGCATTGTGTTTTGGCATAAGTAGTTATTCCATTCTATGGTTAGATAGTCAAAGTCACCCAGGATCAGGGTAAAGGGTTGGCTCTTGATAGATTCAAAGAGGTCCAGATAGGTGGACTGGGCAACTTGAGCCAAAGTTTGGGGCCTATTATTTGAATAGGAGCCTTGTCAATGGTTAACTGCACCTGGAGTATCTCCTGTGTGTCATAGTGTTTGACCAGTCTGGAGGTGTGTATGTCTTTAATATATATTGCAACTCCACCTCCTATTGCTTTGCTGCCCATGGTTTGGGGTCTGAATGCATGATAGGATGAGTAACCTGGAATGACTAGGGTACTCTCCAGAGCTTTGAACCTTGTTTCTGTGACTTCACAAATGTCAGCATCTTCCAGGGTTAAGAATGCTTGTAGTGAGTGCAGTTTCATGTTTAGACACCTAGCTTTTAGCAGCATGACTTCTAATTTGCATTTTGATGAAATTTTTATGTTGGTAGTTTTGACTTTATGGCATTGCCTAAAAAAGGCACTATGGGGGAGGCAAGATCCTTTGCAGAAGTCTGAAGCCCAAGGGAAACAGATGTAGGCCATCTCTGGCAAAGCATCATGGTTTGTTGATCATATCTTCCCAAGCTATCAGGTACTGGATCCCTGTGGAATGACACCAGAAACTACTCCAATTGTTAGTCAATCCTTTTCTGTTTGTATTGAGGCATCATTCTGGGTGACAGTAGAATGCTGCTTAAGGCTAGGAACATACCTGCCTGGGACACACATTCAGCAAGTTTGATCACGTCTTTCTTCATATAGTCCAGGAAAGTACATCTCAAGTCATTCACACCAACATGCACTATGACAGAGTCATAACAGTATCTGTTGTTGAGAGACTTGAGTGCATGGCTGATATAGCAGATTCTGGCACCTTACAAACAACTATCCGTGACTTTCTCCTTATCCAGCCTGGTGAGGGGCACATGATCTGTGTGTCTCACAATGGAGTCTCCTATGACTAATATGTTGGGTTTATGTTTAGGCCTTAGTGGCTGTGAGACACAGGTGTGCAACCAGTGCAATAGGGCTGCAACCAGTTTATTCTGACAGATAAGATTAGTGTCACATATTATGCTATATCAAGAGACATCATGTATACTGTTATATACTACACTTGCATATCATTTTCACTTCAAATGTAAAAATAAGGGGTTTTGCTCCCACATAGAGATTTAGGTTTTGGGTTAGTTCTCCTGTTTACTTTAAGTTGGATTTTCATTTGGGTAGTTGTAGCAATCGCAAGTTGTATGTGTGCTATATTATATTATATCATATCTTATTGAAGTATAGTATAGTATAGTATAGTATTGCATACTAGTGGGATGTAGGCAGAGGCAACATTTGTACAGACAAGGACAAACATGATATTTGTTTACTGACATCAATTACTGGGAATGTCTAACTGGCTGGGTGCCCATTTTCATTAGACCCCCAGGGAGAAAAGTTTCACAGTATTACAAAAACATTTCCGAGAACAATAATTTTACAAGCTTCAAAAATAACACAAAACATCTGTGGTTTAAATAATCATACCAAATTAGGCATAATGTGGCTACATTAGTTAAAAATTCATACAACTTGTATATTTTGATTCGTTTGTGTTTGTTGATCAGGAAAGTTTGACTGCAAAGTCCATTTTCAGTGAAGACCTGAGGAGAAAAGTTTGACTACAGTACATATATAGTAACAAGTGAATATTTCAGACAGTTTTCAGAAAAGAGTTAAATTTCTAATGAATCAACAAACATAATTAATAGACAGTTATATACAGTGAAGCATTTACATCAACAATTATAAGTCTATACAGTTGTTCCAGCTGCATAATTTAGCTTGCAGAAGTAAATTTACTGATACAACAGAAGCAAAACACTGTTGTAAAGATGTTTAGTATTGTTTCCTTTCAGTGACAATAACTGAATTATTAGAAATGTTTTAGATAGTCTTTAGGAGTTAAAGGCAAGCTAGTACAATATATACATGAACTGCAATATAAAGTGAGGGGAAAAAAAGTTATTACATATCTAGATAAAGTTAGGAAGTGAGCGAAAAGGGGGAGTAAGGATGTGTAAAGTATGAATCAGAACTTGTTAATATTTAGGAATATTGTTAACCTGGGAATGAGCAAGAACGGAGACACGGTTTGGCTAAGAACTATTTCAGAATGGTTTTAAAGGACTGCAGGGAGTGTATTGACCTAATGGCTATAGGTAAGGAGTTCCAGGCCTTAGCAGCATGGTATAAATATAGACCATTCCTAGCAGATTTGATGGTTTGTAGACTAAGAGAAGTTTTTCCTCACTAGATCATAATGACGGAGTCAAACGATAGTTGTGTAGAATGGTATTTAGTGCCAGACAAGCAGATGTATGCTGGAAAATTTTACACATGGGAAGAAGCTTTGTATATGTTAGTTGATGAGGCAGTCCTAACCAATTTAGGCTTTCAGTGCTGTACAGTAATGGGTTCTGAAAGGGTTACTTGCTGGAAATGTAGCCACTTTATTATAGCAATGCTCAAATTTTGCTTTTTGTGCTGCCTGGAGGTTAGTAAGAATGCGAGCACCATAAAGTAGTGACAGGAGGAGGTAAGTAGTGGCAAGGGTAGTTTTAGTTGTGTTGGTGAGAAAATCTTTGCACCTTTAAAGCATTCCAAGTTTTTGGTGATTTTGTATGCAGTTTTGTATATATAGATCAAATGCAAAATTACAGGTCCATAGGTAAGTACTAGGTTAGCTGCCCTTGCAGGCCATTTTAATTCTAGACAGTTTCCCCTTTTACATTACTAATAACCTATCCCCATTTAATTATTGATTGGCCTTACCTGTCCCATGGTTGGTAGTTATATATTACACATAATGAGAATAACTGGGATTAGATTAATTTGTAAGCGAATATGAAAAGCTAATGCAATCTCTGAGCCATTTTGACAAGGTAACTTTCAATACTGCACCTCCCATTCTAGGGCCCGCAAAAGAGATGAAAAGTTGGTCCGACTTGCAAAAGGACTTAGTTCTGTCCAGGTAGAAACGTAACTGTCTATGAACATCCAGTGAATGTAGGCAGTATTCTCCCTTGTTTGAATAATTTGGAAAGAATACAGGGAGCTCAATGGATTGATAACCACATTGGGAAGAAAGGATGGGTTATTACGAAGTGATACTCTGTCCTTATGGAAGATCAGATAAGGGCTCTTGATACATAAGGCTTGCAACTCAGATATTCATCTGGTTGAAGTAACCACCACCAGGAATAAGGATTTCCATGACAGGAACTTTAGATCACATATAGCTGCAGGCTCAAAAGGGGGTAGAAAGAGAGACTGGAGAACCCGGGAGAGATTCCATGCCTCTACTGGCTGTCTGATGGGAGGTCTGTTGTAGAATATTCCCTTGAGGAAGGTCTTGCAAAGTTGGGTGGAAATAAGTGGAACTCCATCTATCCCATTATGGAAGTTGGAAACAGCTGCTAAATGAACTCAAATGGTGGAAGCTGATGCACCATTGTCGAACAGTTCAGCAAGATAATGAAGAATACTAGCTACAGAAGCTGAGAATGGATCTAGCTTTTGATTATGTGACCAAATAGAGAGTCTTTTCCATTTGTCCCTGTAAAGTTTTCTGGTGGATGGTTTATGTGAGGCTAGGATAATATCACAGATGGATGAAGAAAGGGTTTCCTGCCTGTCAACTAATGGAAGTGGAGAAACCAAGCCGTCAGCTTGAGAGTGGACAGATTTGGGGGAGTCAGCCCTTGTGGGTGAGATATGAGGTCCTGACAAGTGTCTAGGATCCATAGAGGTTGTAACAGATGAGGTCGGAGGAAGGGAAACCACACTTGACGAGGCCAGAATGGGGCAATGAGGATCACTTTGCTTCTCAACCGAATAGCTTTCTTTAGAAAAAGAGGAATCAGAGGAATCGAAGTATAAGCATAAAGGAGACCCGCGGGCCAATCATTAATCAAAGTGTCTCACGGTGACTCCCCGTGAGGGGGAAAGAGGGCAAAGTAGTTGCTGCATTTTTTCTTTGAGGGGGAGGCAAAAAGATTGCAGCATGGCTGGCTCCAACAGCTGAAGATTTCTGCCGTCACACTCGGATTGAGAGATCACTCATGAGGACAGAGGATTCATCTGCTTAGTCTGTCCGCAATCACGTTGGAGCTCCCCGGGATATGCACTGTGATCAGAAAGCAGTTGGAAGCTATCGCCAACTGCCATATTCTCATAGCTTCATGGCATGGGGGGTAGGATTTGGTCCCTCCCTGTTTGTTTATGTATCAGACAATGGACATGTTGTCCGACTGGATAGCAATCATTCCAGATGGAAGGAGCGGGTGGAAAGCTTGCAACACCAATAGCACCGCTCTTAACTCCAGGACATTGATATGCAAGTTGACCTCTATACTGGACCACGTGCCCTGGACTGAGTTTCCCTGGAAGTGCCCCCCCCCCAACCTTATCAGAGAAGTGTCCGTGGTCACCATGGTGCTAGATTGGCGATCCTGGAAGGGGTGACACCAACGATTTTCATTTGTACTCATCCACCAGTGGAGATCTTTTTTGCAGGTGATGGTAATGAGGATCTGTGAGCTCAGGGGGTGAAGATTGGATATCCACTGGGACAGAAGAAGCCATTGTAGCAGTCTCATGTGTAATCTGGCTAGGGGAACAATTGGGATGGTTGCAGCCATAGACCCCAGAGCCTAGAGATCTTCCCTTGCAGACACCTTTCTTTGACAGAGTATCACTTGAACTTGTGCCCTTAATCTCTGAAGCCTGTGAGGAGGAAGAGAGACCAGACTTGATTGAGAGTTGAATATTGCCCCTATGAATTCCAATTGTTGTGAGGGCTGAAGGTTGGAATTTTCCCAGTGGATGGTGATGCCCAGTGACTCAGCTAGTACTAGAGTGTGGCAGAGGGCCCTGACCAGAAGGCACTTTGTGGGGTGGAGAGGAGACAGTCATCTAGATACAGAAACACCTAGAATCCCTGAAGTCTCAGATGAGCTGTGACCACTGCTAGGCATTTCATGAACACTCTCAGGGCCGTCGAGAGACTGAATGGCAGGGCTTTGAGTTGATAGTGATTGGCTCCCAGCCGGAAGTGAAGGAGACTCCTGGAGCACTTGTTCATTTTGATGTGGTAATATGTATCCCAGAGGTCTAACTAGCACATCCACACACCCTCCCACAGAAAAGGAAGGATGGATTGAATTGTGACCATGCAGAACTTGGTCTGAACTACTGATTTATTTAGCTGGCTGAGATCCAAAATGGACCTCCAGTCCCTAGTCTGCTTTGGCACCAAAACGAATTTTGAGTAGAACCCTGATCTGCACTGGTCTGGGGGGACCTGCTGGATGACTCATTTTTGATATAGCTTTCGTATCTCAGAAGCTGCCTCCTCCCTTTGACTGGATGGAACATCGGGAAGGGATTTTGGAGGTCTTGGATAAGATATTAGGAGAATGTGATAGCCTCTGGTAATGATTCTCTGCACCCACTGACCATTTGTTATAGAGTGCCAGGCAGCTTGGTGCAGAAAGGAACATGCCCCGACTGCTTCCAGAGGAAAGCAATCGGGCAGCTCTTCAGGAGTACTGATACAGTCTTCCCGAGAAGGAATCCCTGTTGTCCTGATTTGGGGACCCCCTCTGCCCCGAAAGGGGTGTCTTCCATTATTGGAACCCCCTTCTGCCTCTGGGGGAGTCCTCATAATGTGCATCATGTAAAGGACCTTGAGACTTCTTGTGCCACATCTTCCCACTCCTCTGGTTCCTGGCGAAGGAACGCTGAGGTTTAGAAAAGTGTAGGCCCACAGCAGACAAAGTCTTCCCATCCTGCTCGCACCTGACTAATGTATCCTTGATCTTAGCACCAAATGGAGCTGATGGTTCGATAGGGGCATTTAAAAAGGAAGACTTGAGGGAGTCCGCAAGGTCACAAATGCGCATCCAGGCATCGCATCTCATGACTATGCCTGCAACCGCAGCTCTAGCCCTCCTTCGGTTGCGTGGGACAGCAACCTCATGGATGAATTGGATATTGACTCTAGGGTGGCAAGTTAGGGAGCAACTTTATCATGTGCCCCATCCAAAACTTGATCCATGAGGGTTCCAGAGAGTTCGGTGATGAGATCTCTCTGGAGCCTTGTAAAATGTGCCAAAAAGTTCAGAGACCTGACTGCAAAGGTCGCTAATGCAAAAACACGCTTCCCTAACCTGTCCACCGCCCAGGACTCTCTATTGGGTGGGTGAACAGCAGGACTTTCCTCCACAAGGTCCTTTTTCATGGCTGCCACCACCACCATAGCATCTACTGGCAAACCACTAGACCAATGGGGTTGACCCTCTGGAGGGGGGAGAGTATTTTATCTGATCTCCTGGGAATGGCCTCAACAGTGTCAGTGTTCTTCCACACCTGCTGCATGATGAGCTTGACCAACTCATCGGTGGGGGGGTCACCCAAGAAGTAGAGGGCCGAGAGCAGAAGGCCTGCAGGAATACAGATTCCTCCAAGGAAGGATTGGTGGGCTTCATAACCCCTCTGTTTCAAGATTTCCAGGATGTCTCCAAATGATACATCATCAGGGGGTGACTGTGAGGATCCTTCCCCATCATTGTAGTCTGTATCTTCTGTGAGGGACTCCTCTGGGGAGACTATGTGTTTCCTCTTTACACACCCATTTCTGAGGGGGATTTTCGGTGGGAGCATCCGAAGAGGACTCAGAAAGGGAAATACCCTGAACAGAGGTTTCCTGGGCCTTGTGGTCTCGAAGTCCTGGGGGGGTGGCCTTTGACAGCTGTGGCTCAGAGAGAACTGGTGGGATGACCGACATAGGAGGATTGCTGGAAGAAAGCACCCTCTCTATCACCCAGAAAGCAGGCCCGCCTGAAGAGGAATGGGAGCCCGGAACCGAAGAAAACAATTTTGGAACTGGAGTCACACCCCGCTCCACATGGTCCGCCTCCGGGGACGGAGTTTCAATCAAACTCGGGGCAGGAGTCACCCTTGGACTCAAAGATGTAATTGGCAACACAGCCGGAACCATGGCCGGAACACCCCCCAAGCATGAGATTGAGGAAGGGTAGGTTCCGACAGAACTGACACCCAAAGGGGCTTCAGAGCCTCAGAGCCTCAGACACTGTCACTGTCGGCACCAAGGAAAGGTGTCCTCTCGTAGATGTCGGGTAGCCTTGGAAATGAGGGATCCAAGGGATGAGAGTATGTAGGGGTCGCCAGTGTAATAAAAGCCCAGAGTGGGATGGGGTCTAGGAAAATTTGTAATTCCCCTGGCAGTCAGCAGCTGATCAAAAACGTGCAGCACATCCAATTCTGAAAGGCTCCTGGTGGACCTTACCAATGCCCCGAGGGGGAATCAGGCCAGTCTAAAAAGGGACTGAAGGCTTGTCCTGCAAAAGGATCTGCAGACAGAGAGTACTGGGTTCATGGTGTATCACAGAACGGCACCGACAATTCCAATTTGGAAATCAGCAAAAAGGAATGATTAGAGCTGAGAATGGGGTCATAACTGGGGTGGAGGTCAATAACAGCTCTGAATTTGTTATCGGAACCGACATCAGGGCAGAGATGGGGACACTGGTGCTGAGATGGAGGCAGACAAACAGGCTGGAATCGAGGTTGTAGTTGGCGCTGTAGTCATCGGAGTCGGGGCAGGCGCCAATGAGGCGACCTGGGTATGAATCACTGGAGCCAAACTCGGAGCCGAGGTGGTTGGAACCGAGGAGGCAGTACGGTGCTCAATGGAACTCTTATGGGCCTTGTGCTTATGGCCTTTGCCCCTATCACCGGCCGGTGAAGAGGGGTCTGAGCGAGGATGTTTCTTGTCCACAGGAGGGGATGAGACCTCCGATGGAGAAATAGCATCTGAAAAAGGCGAAGGAAGCAAGCCCTTAAGGATCAATTTATTTCGTCGCTCATTCAGCATCTGCTGACTGAAGCTAGCACAAATATCACATGGAGGTTTCGCCGATAAAAGCTGAACCCCCAAAGAATACACACACTCTTCATGAAGGTCACTATTCGGGAGTTTACCACTGCAAGAAGAGCAGTGTTAAAACTCCGTAGTCCCTTTCTTCTCAGACATAATAGGAAACACTCACACACACAAAAATAGAAGAAAGTGAAGAAAAGAAGGAAAGAGATAAATACGAACAATGGTACTGGGAATACCCGAGGGTAGAAGGGCCAATACCAGCAATGGTATGAAAGGAAATACCTGTGGGTAGAGCTGACTGTAGTAAAGATACAAGAAATTAGCAAACTAACAGGAAGAAAAATCTACAAAAAAACTTGTAAAATTTAGAAAAATATAACACTTAGCTTGAGAGCTCGGTGAAACACTGCTATATGGCTGCGCGGCAAATGAGATCTGAGGTAACTGAGTGAAGGGCATTGTGGGTATCAGCTTAGCTCAAGAGTTTTTGGTGCACGCATAGACAATTTGAGGGGACATATGTATAAGATAAAGCATTTAGGTGCTGCATTGTCCATTATTAGTATGAGGGCAGTCCTAGGGTACATTTTCTGTTTCCCATCCAAGCATCTATGCTGAACTTGAAAATGAAGAGAGATGAACTTTGTTTTATGTGAATGGGGATTCTATTTTATAGCAGTGGTATCCTCCATGAAATATGAAGTTTAGATCCCTAGACTGAGTATTTCTGAGGCCAACTGACTTACTAATGTTGAATAAATCCACCAATTATGGGTTGGAGGATGCTTTCTATATCAGACACAGGTCACGCCTTAGCAGTCTGTACTATACGAGTATGGTGGCAGGGGTTCAGTCGGTCCATGTAGGACATGTTGTTTATGCCTTGTATCATTTTAGGAAATAATCTTTGTGGACTTTCCAGTTGTTGCATGTGTCTGTACAGATATATGCCAAAGGGGGCATTATATGCAATGATTGGCCCATTGAGGTCTGAGTAAAGGGGATCAATGACATCCCTAGACATAATCCCTTTGTGCAAAACAGAACAACTTTCTTATAACAATAGACACATGTTGGTCAAAAGTTAGGTCGTTGTCCACATAAGTTCCCAAACCTAAGCAACTGGGTCAAGTCTTAGGGATGTATTGTCAATGTGGTAGTTCCCTTGGGTAGATACTTCCCAAAAGATACAGTCATGCATTTTTCTGCATTTAGTTTCAGGCCATGATTTTGACACCAGTTACTTATTTGAGGCAAACCTTCCTGGGCGGTGGCCAAGTCATTTGGGGATTCAATGACTGCTCCTAGCTTGCAGTTATTTACAGAATGAGTCATTATCATCCACTTTTATCATTATTATTATTAGTCAGTATTAGTTTTTATGATCCCAGAGCCTCCATCATTATTTGCTATTAGAAGTGACTTCAGATGTTGTATTATTAGGTGAGAGGATTTAATATTTTATTTTTCATGTCAGGGAGATCTGGGGGGGAGTAGTAGTTTGATTTTTGGAGGTAGTAAGATGACTTGTGAGTTACAAAGACATTTTTCAGTGGCTGTTACAGTTTCCTGAGTAATTTTTTGGATATGTGCCAGGTTATCTGATATACGTATGAGTATGGAGTTATCAGCATATTGTATTTGGGAGGATGTGTGGAGGGTGTTGGTGAGAATGTTAAAGAGGAGTAGATCAAGGATAGAGCCTTGTGGTATACAGGTGGTGACTGGGTGGTATGGAGACAGAGAGAGGGTGGAGTGCCATTTTACTAACTGATACATATTAGTTAAGTAGCTTTTGACCCATAGAAAGGTGGGCTGTGATGCACCTAATTTGGCCATTTTGAAGTAGAAGTTTGCTGCAGCAAACTGTGTTGAAAACATTAGACAAGTATAGACATAAGGGGGGAGACTAGTATGTTGTTATCTGTAGCTTAATTGACAGTTTCTATAAGGGTTAAAAGTGTAGTAGTAGTACTATGGGAGGTATGGAAACCTTGTTGTGACATGCTGAAGGTGCTCTTGCCAGGAATAGCTGTAGATGGCAATAACATCTAGGTAAGCAAGGGCAAAATTTCCTACTCCTGCTAGGATACAATCTACCAACCTCTGGAAAGTAGCTGGGGCATTTTTTATCCCAAAGGCCATATTCGTGAACTCATACAAGCCAAAAGGAGCCACAAAGGTTGATCCATCTCTAGCACTGGGAATAAAGGGCACCTGCCAGTAACCCTTGGTAAGATCAATGGTGGTAAGTTACTTAGCCCCACCTAGCTGTTCTAGGGCTTCATCTGCACTAGAAATGGGGTAAGCATCTGACTCTGTGTGACTAATTTCCTGTACTCCACACACAACCTGGTGCTCCCATCCTTCTTCGGTACCAGCACCACTGGGGAGCCCCAGGAACTGCTGAACTCCTGGATTATCCCCATTTTATTATTCCTTATTATTTCCTGTATCTCCTCCCTCTGAGTCTATTTGACTCCCTCAGGCACCCTATAAGGGGCCTGCTTAATAGACCTTTGGGGTCCTGTATCCACATGATGCTGCACCAGGTGGGTGCATGCTGGTTTCCCAGTGAACATGTCCCTAAAATTCTGTAACACTGCTTGGATTTCTTGAACCTGGGTAGGGGATAACCGCTGGGACATTGCTACTCCTTCCACTGAGGTGTCAGTTCGAGCCTCACTGAGATCATCAGTCACCAGATCCCCCTCAGAATCCTCCTGCCATCCACTGCAAATACTCAGCACAATCGCCATCCTATCATGGTAAGGTTTAATCATGTTTACATGGTACAATATGTGCCCCTGCCTCCTGCCTAGCAGTTCTACCATGTAGTTAACATCACTGACCTTCCTTACCACCTTGTAGGGTCCCTCCCAAGCTGCCTGCAGCTTATTGCATCGGACAGGAATGAGAATAATTACCTGCTGCCCTACAGCATACTCTGTAGTTTGTGCATTCCTGTCATACCAGTTTTTTTCTGCTGTTGGGCTTCTGACAGGTTCTCCTGGCCAAGCCCATTAGTTCCCTGAGCCTTGTCCTGAGGTTTAGAACATATGCCACAACAGAATCCTTGTGGGGTTCACACTCACCCTTCCACTCATCTTGAATCAAATCTAGAGGTCCCATCACCCTAAGCCCATACAGCAACTCAAAGGGTGAAAAACCTGTGGATACCTGGGGAACATCTCTGTAACAAAACAGATGGGGCAAATATTTGTCCCAGTCCTTCTTAAACTGGTCTACAAATGTCCCTAGCATGGACTTGAGTGTAGAGTTTAACCTGTCAACAAGACCATTAGTCTGGGGATGGCAGGTGGTGGTCTTTAGGTGCTTCACCTCACAGTACTTCCACAGACAAGCCAGCAGGTCTGACATGAAATTGGCACCTCTGTCAGTCAGTATTCCTTTTGGGAACCCTACCCTGCTGAAAATCTCTAAGAAAGCATTTCCCACTTTTTCTGCCTCAATGGAAGACAGAGCCGCCATCTCAGGGTATCTGGTAGCATAATCTACTACCACTAGGATATACTTTTTCCCTGTGGAACTTGGGGTACTCAGAGGCCCCACAATCTCCATAGCTATCCTCTAAAATGGCTTCTCAATCACAGCCAAAGATATTAAGGGAGTTTTCACCTTGTTTCCTGCCTTGCCTACCTTTTGGCACTGGTCACAGGTCCTGCTGTACTGAGTTACATCTCTAGAAATCCCAGGCCAATAAAAGTTCAGCATAATATGTCTCTTTGTACGTGTTATGCCCATATGACCTGCAAAGGGAATATCACTGGCTATGGCTAGAAGTGCCAGATGGTAGGGTCTGGGCACTATAAACTGCTGTATTCTCTCACCCTCTAGCCCTCCCCTCAGGGGTCCACTCTCTATACAGTAACCCTTTGTCCCAGTTTACAGATTCTCCCTTCCCTTGAGAATCAGGTGCCTCACTAGCTACCTCCCTCAGGACTTGTAATGTAGGGTCTGAGAAATGAGCCTGTCTCATCTCTATCTTTGTAACCCTTCCCAGCTCTCCTTCCACAGGAAGTCTGGCATTCTATGACAGCGGTGCTTCACTGTCAGCCTGGGTACTACTACTACTCACTTCTGCCCTCACACTGATTCTTTCCAAGGGAACATCAGTACCCACAATCAGCTGTGGCTCACATTCAATCTCACTACTAAAGGGTAGCTCCCTCCCTGAAGTAACCATCTTACCAGTCCTGGCTGCAAGTGTGCAGTCTGTCTGGGTCTCCCCCAGGCTACCAGACCCACATGCTTGTCTCCAAGCCTGACTGCGTGTAACTAGATGCACACATGGTACTACATTATCAAAATCATTCCCTATCAGTACATCTGCAGGGATATCCTCAAACACACCTAATTGCTGGCTTCCTTTTCCACCCTCCCAGTCAAGGCGAACCTTAGCCAAAGGTATTTGGAATGGGGTCCCTCCTAAAACTCTGACTGGAGTAGACTGCCCAAGCAAGTTGTGCTCCTCTTTAACCATTGCAGGCTTCACAATAGTTAGGTCAGAGGCCATGTCTCTCTTAGCAATGGCCTCTCTCCCATTTACTAAGATAGAATAAAACCTCTTGTGGTAGTTTAGTACCCTTATTGTCTCGGGAACACTTACTGATGGCATTTTGTTATTTCCACTTGCTGGCTCTCCCACCTTTTGTTCCCCACCTTGCCTCCATGGACATCTATATGATACATGACCCCACTGGTTGCATTTAGAACATTTAACCCTTGGTCCTGGATGTGTACCTGGACTAGTGGCTTCCCCCGCTACTGCTGGACTCTGTTGGGGCAGTCTGGGCTGCCCACCATGGGTTCTCTTAGACCCATGAGCAGCACTGGGTGTCCCTTTCCTGTGCAGTGATGCCCTGCTTGCTAGATATAGGTCTCCCTTCTTCCACATCTCATCGGCAGTATTGCATTGTCTATCAGCTAACCATATTCTCATGTCCTCAGGCAAAGTGCTAAGGGCTTGTTCTCTCACCAAAAGGTCTGCCAGCCCTTCAAAAGTAGTGATCTGATATCCACTCACCCACCTCTAAAAATAAGTGCTTAGTTCAGCAATATATTCACACGCATTTTCATCTGCCTTGCATCTATCCTTATGAACATTTTTTCTGTAAGCTTCAGGTGTTGATGCATTCTAACAAACACATTTTGACTATATTATAATTTAAGCAATCAGTATCAGACAGTATAGAAATTGCAGTTACAGCTTTACCATGGAGTAAGGGGGTCAGAACCGTACCCAGAGCTCTTGGTGAACATTATACTGTTTACATACCCTCTCAAACATATGAAAGAAACTATTAAAATTATTCCCCTCTGTAAAATGGGGAAGAAATGTATTTATTTATTTATTTACTTATTTATTTCAGTTTGATGACTGGGGAAGTCCACTGGGCCAAGTAGTGCCTATTTTCAGTGCAGGCATGGGAAGAAAAGCTCCAATAACATGTTACAGACAATTAGAATATACATTAATGTGAGGCAAAACAAAAAAAAAACATCATATTAGATGCATACATACAAAGAACAGCATAATGCAGCATAAAGATATGCAGAGCAGTATAATATAATTGTTTGGGTGGGCAACCAGTATAATACAGACTGAGGAATAAACAGTCTTGAGAGGATAAATACAGGTAATGAAATGTTGATGTGAGATGCTGGATGTCCAGAAATAAGTTTCATTTGATATAATTCACTCCAGTGGCTCTACTTGACAGAGACACTAGGAACTAAGGTAGAGTGGCACAATGCCAGGGTAATCCTATGGGCTAGGCTTGTAAAGGCTTCAGAGCCATTAGACTAGTACACACCTATGAACCCAGAATGATACCACAGTACAAGCAGAAAATGATTGATTTCAACAGTTGGCTAAGTTTCTGCTGTCATTCTAAGGGGATCCAGTATGTCTGCTTGGGATGACATGATTGACAGACCTCAATGCTTTGCCAGAGATGGCCTGCATCTGTCACCCCTGGGCTTCCGGATACTGGCCAAGGCTCTTACCTCCCCTATAGTGCCTTTTTTAGGCCATGTTCCAAAGACCAAATTGCCACCATAACAGCTACAAACAAATGCAATCTGAGAGTCATGCTGCTCAACGCTAGAAGTCTAAATCTCAAAATGCACTCGCTCGAAGCACTCCTTAAAATGGAGAACATCGACATTTGTGCTGTAACAGAGACCTGGTTCAAGGCAGCAGAAAGCACACCTGCACTACCAGGCTATAACTCATTCCACACCTTTCGGCCCCAGAACTTGGACCGAAGCCAGAAAGGTGGTGGTGTTCCCATGTTCATAAAGGATGCGCACACCTCCAGAGTCTGGTAGCACAACGTAACACATCTGAGATACTTCAGGTGCAGTTAACATTGGGTAAGACAGTGATTCAGGTCATAGCCTGCTATAGATCCCCAACCATGTCCCAAGATTCACACTCCATGAAGCACCCTGGAGAATATTAGGGTCCAACCTAATACTTTCATATTGGATGATTTCAACTACCCCTCCATTAACTGGGAAAACTACTCATGTACCAATACACTTGGTCAACGCTTTCTGGAATTCATTAATTCTAATACCCTGGATCAGCTCGTTCTTACCGCCACTAGAGGTAGCAACATCCTTGACCTGCTCATTACTAACATGGGTGATCCTTGCTCTACACCAATAGTGAACTCCTCCCTGTTTAGATCCGACCACAAACTAATCACCTTGGAAATCCACATCCCTTCCAATCCCCCCACAAAGGTAACCACCATGAAAAACTTCTCCAAAACTAACTTTGGGTTCCTAAAAACAGAGGTGGCTAACTTCATGGCACCCATACAAATGGAGAATAGTTGCATGACCACCAAATCATACACCAATGTACTGTATGAACACGTACACAAATGCATTAATCTCGCCATACCCAATAGAACCAAGATGCTCTCCTCAAAAAATGGAAGCCAATCTGGTGGTCTCCTGTCATAAACAAACTGTACAACAGGAGGAGGAAAGTGATGTGGAATGAGATGAAGTCCCAAGACTTGAAAAACTCCCTTATCAGCCTCAACAAAAGGTTGAGATCCTTCAACAAATCATCTAAAACTAGCTATGAAAACTGAATTGCAGTAGATAGTAAAGACAAGCACAAGGCCTTCTACAGTTATGTAAAGAATCCCCATGGCAATACCCAGATTTGCTCTGAACTACCGCATAATGGTACCTCCTATACTGAGCCAACAGATATTGCCAATATACTGGCCGACAGATTCAGTGCCAACTTTACCCCTCCCCCCCCCAAAGGACCAATCACAATACCAGTAGATTGCCAGGCACCCAGTATTACTGCTGCACAGGTTAAACAGCAATGTCCAAGGTCAAGAATACAGCTTCTATGGGACCTGACAATATCCCTGGCTGTGTTCTACATGAACTACAGAGTGAACTGTCACCTCACCTGTGTGCCCTGTTCTATCGCAGCTTCACCTCAGGCTTTGTCCCTACCGAATGGCACTCTGCTACAGTCATCCAAGGAGGAGCGACTACAGACCCCAGGAACTATCAGCCCATTAGCCTGACAATTCTGATATGTAAAGCTATGGAACCCATCATCATGGACCTAATAAACAAGGATATAGGGAATCTCCTAACTCTGGATCCTACATAGTTTGGTTTTGTGAAGGGTAGATCATGGCTGCTCAACTTGGTCGACTTCTTTGAGTCAGTCAGAGCTGTGGATGAAGGCAAGGTAGGTCATATAGCCTACCTTGATATGGCCAAGGCCTTTGATACCATTCCCCACTCAGGATCAGGAATCATAGAAAAGCTCACAAAGCTAGCCATCAACCCCTATATCACTAGGTGGGTTGCAAACTGGCTCACAGATAGAACCCTCATGGTGAAAGTAGCTGCCTCCAAGTCAGACTGCCGACCAGTCATGAGTGGAGTCCCACAAGGTTCAGTCCTGGGTCCTCTCCTGTTTGGTATCTACTTCTCTAAAGTCCAGGCCAACACAAATGGACTCTGGCTGAAAAAGTTCGCCAACGATTGCAAGTTGGGAGCTATTATTAACTCCCCATGTGATGTTGACATCCTACAGAAAGGCCTCAATGAGACCAACGACTCATGTCAGAACCATGGCCTTAAGCTCAATGCCAAAAAATGTGTCATCATCCCCCTTGAGAAAAACCCAGTTCCCTTGAATTACCACATAGATGGTAGTCCACTGAACACAGAAGGTGTTATAATTGATCTGGGAACACAAGTTGACAGCAACTGCTCTTTTTATCACCATACTGCCACTGTGGTCAGAAAGTCCTTCTATGTGGCACATCTCATTACTAAGGGTTTTGCATCCAGGAAGAAAGAGGTCATTGTCTCCCTCTACTCTTCCCTCATTAGGCCAGTCATTGAGTACAATGCCCTATTTGGCATGTACCTCACTAGACACCTGCAACAAATGGAGAGGCCACAAAAGTACATCACAAAGAAAATCCTAGGCCATAAACACTTGTTCTATATGGACAGACTCAAAAAAACCCCAGCTATTCTCTGTCTCATATTGCCTACTTAGAGACAGTCTCTGCTTGACTTACAAAGCTATGTCTGACCCAGCTCTGTTAGAAAGGCTACAGGTAAAGAAATCCCAATACCTCCACTCCACACGCTCCAGACACCTCAACCTCATTACCACAATCAACAGAACATGCTGCAGCGACAGGTTCATAACCCAGAGACTGTCCATGCTATGGAATAGACATCCCATGCATGTCAAGCAGAGCACCTCATTGGCCCTCTTCAAGAGAAATCTTGATGAGTGGATGAGAAATAGAAAATTCATCCCGGGGATCACTCCAGTGGCTCTACTCAACAGAGGCACTAGGAACTAAGGTCGGGTGGCACTATGCCAGGGTAATCCTATGGGCTAGGCTTGTAAAGGCTCCAGGGCCATTAGCTTAGTACACACCTATGAACCTATAATGACATCTAATAAGGTCATCCAAGGTTCAGTAGGAGAATTGTCCAGTACTGTAATGTGGGGTGTATTGATAGTAAAGAGAGGGTATGGGGGGACTTATGTAGGAGATATTTACTGACCTTTGTTGATTGTGGGGTTCAGTTACTCCCTTCCCCATTACCTCCATGCGTCTGGTGAGGAGTCAGCATCTCCTTTTCATGTTGCCTCTACCTCTCCTTCTCCTCAGCTTCCAGGCATTGCAGGTTCTCATTTTCCTCAGCATTCAGATGTTGCAGTTTCTCATTTCCCACATTATCTAGACATCTCAGTCTCACTGCTGCCTCTGTTTCCAAATGCTTGGACTCCAGCTCAAGTCTTTTTAACTCCAGACAGATTTTTAAGTCCTCTGTGGAAAGGTAGAGCCGTCCATTTTCTGAGAGTTGTACATCTCCAAGGCCAGTCTGGCTGCCCTCCTGGTTGCTATCCTGTGATGCAGCTGTGACTAAAGCTGCAATAATTTCTGATTTAGTCAGATTGGCATGCACCAGTCCTTTTGCCTGGCACATCTCAGCCATGTGGCTCCTTGTCAGCTTGCCATACTTCTCTGCTGACATGCTTGCCTGCTGTCCCTGACTAACTAAGCTAACAAAAAAATAATAATAAAACAAATGTGATATGAAACTCTGAATGTTCACTGTGTGGCTGATTTAGAGTACAGACGCCTTCAGTGACCACTGTACACGGGCTACAGGAATTCAATATCCATGCCACTTCAAGCCAATTAATATGTAATGTGGCTAGCTCATCGCTGTCAACCAGTTAATATTTGATGTGGATACCCCACCACTGCCACCATATGTGCTGTCCCTGCACTGGCCTAGTAATCAAGGTAATTTTCCTTTTACTTCTCTAATCTTCAGTTCTGTGTTAACTCTTTTTGATCTTATTTCTTTATGGTGAAGTTTTTCATATCTGGATGCCTTTGCCTGTATTTCTCTTCAAATATCTCTGGGACTGCCTTTTTTGTTTTGATTAATTTGACTTTCTCATTTGCATAAATATTGTATCATACTAGATCTCTGTTTCTTTCCCATGTCCATATTCCTTTTTTAAACCTATCAAAAGTCTCTAGATTTTGTTCTTTATATTTTCACACTCTCTCAGTCGCTTCTTTTTCCAAACGACCCAAGGTTTCTTGATCTATATAGTGTTTTCTTTAATCTGTTGTACTAATGAATAAACATTTGCATTTGAAGCCTCTGACAGTTTTTCTTGTGGAAGTATTTTTCTTTTCTCTAATTTCTCTCTTAATCTTTTTGTATATCTTCTGTCTGGAAATTCTGGGAGTATTGCATAATAGTAACATTACATAACTTCTTTCTTATCCTCAATAGTCCACTCTATTGTCTGTATTGTTCTTTTCTGACCCATCAATTTTTGTGATTTTTGTGGACTGCTATTTCCTTCTTCAACAGGGGGTCATCCTCCCCCTGGGGCTGGCCTAGCCCATTGTAGGAATGTTTCTCTATCTTGAGGATTCTACACTGTCATTTTTTTCAGTCATGGCACCAATATGCTTACCAGGATTGGTTCCTTTTTTATCCTGGGTCTTGTGCACTCAGCTATCTTTATTTTTTTAACTTACTTCTGTCCATGATATATGCTATATAAAATACAGTCTATATATCAGTGTCATCTTGGTGAGATTTTGTGAAAAACAGGGTCCACCTCGTGAAGGTACTCACCAAGACATGAGGGTGTATTCATTTCCAGCAATACCACTCTCCTTTACTTGCTGATTTATCATCTCTGCATTCGGACCACATACCTGCATTGTACCCAAGCATATGTACTGACAGAGTGCCAAGTCATGTACGAGACATCTTCTGTATCCTAAATGAATGGTTCCCAAAGTCAGTATTAACATCTCTACATCTGCATTCATACAGTATATATGCTTAGACTACCCTTTTTGCATCAGGAATACGATGCTTCTTTGAACAAGTTGTTGTTCAGTATATTTTTGAAACTCTATAGTGTGCCTTCTTGTCTGGTTTCAGATGCTGGTAATTCCATATTGCTGGGGTCAATTTAGAGAGGGCTGTTTTAACAGTGGTGGTTTTGAATCTGACAACATCATCAATACTGGGTAATGTGGCTGAGCATTTTAATGGCCTCTGATTGTACGTTTGTTAAGAACATATGAACCAAAGATTTTATTAGCACATTATTAGGTTATGCTGCAGAGGTCTGCCAGGTAATTAAACTTAATTCTATGTAAAACCATTATCTGAAATTTCAAGGACAGGATTATTTCCAGGTTCATGGTTTAGGTTTTTGACTGAACATATTTTGCAGGGTACACAGAAGCACTTAAACAACTGATAATGAGTACAGAGTACACAAGTGTACAATTCTTAACTGATTATAGGCAGTACAGGAGTACCTAAAATGCTGCTGATCAGTACAGGTGTACAAGTTTATATAAACAGCAGAATATGAGTACAGGGTGTACAAGAGTATATAAACTGCTGCTTATGAGCATAGAGTGTGCAGTATTACATAAACCACTGCCACGTATGGTGAGTGCACGTGTACTGGCTGATGACAAAAGAGCAGCACTGGGTATCAGTGAGAGTATGAGGTAGTTTTTTTTAACTCCTTGTAGTCCGCCACATGTGAGCAGTGGACACATTTGCAGGACAAACTACTGTGTACTCCATTTTCTGCCACCTACCCATGATTTCTCAGACTGTTACCATTCCTCTCAACTGTCTCTGATTTGAGGAGAGTTTGTGTTACTGCTTCATATTTGTGTCCCCTCCCATGTAAAGTCATTGTAATCTTTAATGATTTACCAGAAAAATCAGTCTGTCATACGTTAGAATGACCTTCTTCTTACTCATCAGGGAGTAGAGGTGTAAGTAAACTGCTGCTGCTGATAAGCTTAGGGAGTGCAGGCATATACAGGTCAAAACATGCTAGATGCCAATGGGTCACCTTTAGCCCATGATTTTGACACCATGCTCACATGCACAATCCATTAACAAAATGTCACGTTCAGCAATGCTAACAATGGTGAACAAGACAAACCTCTGGCATCCCCTGTGTTTAGCAGTGAACATCCTATGGATGCTAGCCCGTCCCGGATTACACAGAAGTCACCAACACAGATGACATCACTAAAATGTACTGCTTCTCAGGTGCATGTGCCAGCCATAGGGAAGAAGTGTGTAGGTGGCCATTACTATCATGACTTTAACACTTTCCCTTACTTGGCTTTCCCCTTTGGCATCAGTCAGTGGATATAGGTATGTATACTTTAGTAAGAAGTCTCGGGCTAAAACTAGCACTGAGTTTGTTTGCTAGAATTTTGGCAATGTCTTTTAGGCCTGAATAGGTGGTGCCATTTTGAATAAGTTCAGTGCAATGTTGGATGTTTTTCCTTAGTTTGTAGCATAACTAAAGAAGGATTTTCAGCGCAATGTTGGGTGTTTTTCCTTAGTTTTTAGCATAACTAAAGAAGGATTTTTAATCCCCTTAGTTTCAGTTATTAACATGAGTTTATGAGATACTTTAGTAGATTTAAAAGTATTTTTTCCTTAATTTCTTAACAGAACATCATTCTTTCTGGCTACCCCAATGCTCTTATCCATCACTGGGTCTACTAGTCTTTTTTACTGCCCCCAAACTAGCTCCATTCTAAGTCTGGGGCTGCCACAGAGCCAACCAATATCCCTGGGGGTTGTGCCATTGACTGTTTCCTTCAGACTATGTTTTTAATTTAGGATTTTATCCTTTATATACCTCCCCTCATCTGGGTTCCTCTAGTGGCTACTCCCTTTTATGGAACATGCCTCCCCACACGAACATCCTCCCAGGGGACGTGCATATCTATAGCAGATAAACACAAAAGCCAGAAGAAGTAGCTGGATCAAACCCACTCAAAGTAATGCAGGCTGCAAATCACCACACAGTTGTAGAATGCAGAATCCACTTTATTAACTTCAGACCAAAAAAATCCAAGGATGAGGGCTTTTGTCCAGAAAGATCTAGACTTCATCAGACAATTTACCCTACATAGTTACTTCCTTCTTATACAGTTCAAATAGTAAGTTCCAGGGGCGGCTTGTGCCATTGGACTGCAGGACTGCAGCCCTCCCAGCAAAAATGGACAATTACATTCATACATATTGAATAAAAAATAAAAAAAAAGAATTTTTACTTTGTTCGTGTTGTGCACTATGCTCCTAAGCGACTCTGACCGACTTGCAAAGTCCCGGAACTTGAACTACATATGCTCGTCGACTTCTGTTTTTTTGTTTTTTTTTTAATTAACATCTGGAATCTAGACTGCTGTAAAAGTAGTCCAGATTAAAGAGAAGGCATCCGTGTGATGCCCAGAAGCCTATGCGGTTTAACCGCACAGCAAACTAGAAGGGGGTTCGGACTGCCACGTCCGCAGGTACATACGTGACGTGGACGGCTGGGTTGCTATTGATTGGTTCTCACTCTTTTCTCAAAAAAAAGAGCAAGAAACAATCAGTAGTAGTAGCCTGTAAACAGTACTTCTTGTCTTGTGTTACGGAGGGAAGGTACATTACCATTGCGTTGCGTTGCTGAAAGTAAAAGTACTTAAACAACTTTGTTTTTTTTTTGGCTTGTTGCAGTCACTGAGTGAGAAAGGAAAAGAAAGGAGAAGACGGACATTCAGTCACTAAGAAGTGAAGATAAACAGAGGTAGGTGCCAGACTCGGCTCTGTCTACAGAATCAGATGAGGTCCCAAAAAAAAAAAAAAAAAAAAAAAAACAACATGCAAAATGTTGCAGGAAATAGCAGTGTGTACTTCATGCCAACTAACTGACACTCCATATGACCAGATTAAATGTTTCTGTCTGATATAAGCTGACTTGTCATTTT
The DNA here is from genome assembly GCF_019279795.1 of Protopterus annectens. Taxonomy (NCBI): domain Eukaryota; kingdom Metazoa; phylum Chordata; order Ceratodontiformes; family Protopteridae; genus Protopterus; species Protopterus annectens. The sequence continues at coordinate 609,053,936 of NC_056746.1, read as the reverse complement.
CTACAAATGCTCTTGTTTCAACATTTCGACACCTTTCCTGTCTCACATATTTTTTTAACAGCATTTACTATTGTTGGTATGTTTGTATCTTCACAATTGTTTGTCTGTGCAAGACTTCTTAAGATATAAATGTGATGTAACCTCTTTTTTAATATGTCCTGCTGTGCTATACCAGTCCAGTTGCTGTTACTGGCCTTCATAATGCATATGTATATACAGTCTGTCCCTTCCAACCTTTCAGAGCTGGCTGTAATCTTTACAATTTCCTTCCTTGCTCTGTCTTCAAAGTCAACCACTGCTTTTTCCTCTCATTTATTCTTTACATTATCTTTTTTCTTCCAGATTTTGTTTGTGTTAACATCCAGACAGAATTTCCTTCAGTTAGGATCTAAATCTGAACCAAGTTGCTTTTTTACTGGCTTTGTCTGGCAGTTATTGATTTTCTTGCTGGCATAGCATCATTTAATATGCTTCTCAGTTGGTGGCCATCTTCGGTGTTCGGGGTAGATGGCACCTCTGAGTTTGGTCTTTGTTCAGTGTTATTGCAATCTTTTTTGTAGTAGTATGTACTAATTAGGACTTAGAAAACTTCACCCTACATTTATTTTAATTTCAGAAGTGTAGATATTATGGAAATTGAGATTTGCTTTAGCTGTTGGAATTTGAATACACTAGAGAATAAGGTGAGTGTTTGAAGCACTTTCCAGTTTTTTGTTTTTTTTTGGGGGGGGGGCTATTTGTCTACAAGCTAACAGTATGTGGCATTGTGCCATCATCCTGATGAGTATTTTTTTTTTGTTAAGTTAATATGTTGTTCAGCACTGTGCTGACTACACGTTAACAGGGAAAGGGGGTGGCTACATTGCAAAATGCATCACCATTATACAGAACATGGCTTCAGTACCATAGGCTATCCATTTGGGATAGGCTAGTATACCAGTGGCCCTCTTTGTATTGCCAGTGTTCTGCAGAGATGCGAGTTGACTATGGCATATAAGCAATGTTGGCATAATAAAATTGAACACTGGTGTTTATAGTAACTAAAATACACTGTGACTGTCTTACAATGTATGACAAAGGTTTTTATTAATTTTTTTGTTGTATGTTAATTTCTTGCCAGATAGTTATTGTCAAATGTAAGTTACTGACTGTCATTGATTTCCTTGCCACATAGCAGTTTTAGTACGCTGATATACTGCTTGCATGTGGCACCTCCTTGCCACATAGTAGTTTTAGTACGCTGATATACTGCTTGCATGTGGCACCTCCTTGCCACATAGCAGTTTTAGTATGCTGATATACTGCTTGCATGTGGCACCTCCTTGCCACATAGTAGTTTTAGTACGCTGATATACTGCTTGCATGTGGCACCTCCTTGCCACATAGTAGTTTTAGTATGCTGATATACTGCTTGCATGTGGCACCTCCTTGCCACATAGCAGTTTTAGTACGCTGATATACTGCTTGCATGTGGCACCTCCTTGCCACATAGCAGTTTTAGTACGCTGATATACTGCTTGCATGTGGCACCTCCTTGCCACATAGTAGTTTTAGTGCGCTGATATACTGCTTGCATGTGGCACCTCCTTGCCACATAGCAGTTTTAGTACGCTGATATACTGCTTGCATGTGGCACCTCCTTGTCACATAGCAGTTTTAGTACACTGATATACTGCTTGCATGTGGCACCTTATTTGCATATTACGCTGCTTCCCAGAAGTTTTGCACTAAACTCAGTGCATTCTGCCAAATTCCACAATTTTTTTTTTTTGTTTCTTTTTGTTGTTACTTGAAGAACTTAGGATATCGTTACAGAATTAGATAGATATGTGTTAGGCTCAGATTCAAGTGATCTCGGTAATAATATATTTTATTTAGTTTTGGTAAAATATATAGGCGATGATGCAGAAGTACATATTTGAATAATCTTAATTCTTTGTGTCTGAAGTTTTCAGAAACGTAAGTGGATGTTGGAAGATATTCGACAAAAATGTAAGAGTATTATTTTAATAATTTATTTTATAATTTAAGAGTATTATTTTCTTTCACTGAACAAATGTAATGTACAAGATGTGAGTGTGAAAGATGAAGAAAGCAGGATAATCACTCTTTTGAAGTAGGAAATGGGTTGTAGATATGGATAGGTTTGATATAAAGTGCAATGAAAATCTGAAGGATTAAATATGTAGTAATGGGAGGACTACTTGTGAATATTTTCATTTTTTTTTATTTGGCAGGTGACTTATTTCTGCTTTGGATTTTTTTAACCAGCAAGTGAAGTGTAAAGATTATTGCATCTTAAGGTTCTAAACTTATTGACTGGTCTCAGTTAATCCTTGTTGTTAGTAAAACATGAGGAAATTTGGCATTCAGGATAAAATGGGTGTGCAGTTTGAAAATGTATGTAGTACTTTATTGACTGGTTGACATGTTTATAGTAGTGATGTACTGAAAATGATTGTTTAAAGAATGGATGCATATCCTTGGTCCCCGGTAGTGCTGCTGGTGGATGATGGCAGTTATTATATGGTTGAAGGAGAGATATGAGTGCTGATAGAAAATAGAACTGTAAGTGAATATACATACATTGATGGGATGAATGTGATGGATGTCTATCTCCTTTTGGTTTAATTAAAAGCTCACAGCAATATGGTACTGAAAAAAATAAACATTGGCCAAAAAGTGCACCAAGGTTCTCTGTTTGAAGTTTAAATTGGATGGAGATTAGGTAGTAAAGAGGAAGACTGGACAGGATTAGGAAAAGTATGCTGTCTGTGTTGTCTGGTGGCAATGTTATGGTTAAGATTGCGTATTTACTAAGGGAAGGCTTTTATTAGTAATGTCTAGACAGGACTGCATTTACATAGATAATATAACAAATAGTATTGTTTCAGTGATGAGAAGGTGAGCTGTAAGAGAAGTATTTGTAGGATAGGCATATTAAAGAGGTGTAATTGGAATGATGAATATGTAATTAATGGAAAACTGGATATGTTCCACTTATACTGCAGACTCTCATAATGATGGTTTGGCATCCAGGGCAGCGTATTTAATTAAATTTACAGTTTTTTTGGTTTTGAGCATAGCTCTTCCCCTTTCTAGTTGGCTGGGCCACACCTCTCCCCACTGACCTCACCCATGCAGCTGTCTCCTGCAGCTCCCCTTTGATTTGAAGTCACCAGCCACAACTGGTAAGTTCCACCTAGTTATAAACTAATCAATTATGTCATTAAAAGCACAATATTTACAGTCACTGAATTTAGAAAGCAGACAAAATATACAAACTGAAAAAGTTCATGGAACACACCACCCTAAAAGCATACTTTATATAAGCACTGCTTCATAAAATGACAATGTACAATAAATATTTAAATATGTTGAATGTGTTAAAACAATAAATATATGTAATTAAATACTAAAAACTAGATATAGTAGAAAATGTTAAGAGAAATAAATATACTTAACATAATAAATACTGAACATGTGAATTATTTAAAATGTTAAAATGCATAATGGAGAAATATATATATATATATATATATATATATATATATATATATATATATATATATATATATATATATAAATATATACATCAAAATCAGAAATACAACTGTAACTCAGACAAAGTGATTTACTGTGCCACGTGTACCATCTGTTCTTGCTTTTACATAGGCAAGACTGATAGAAAGTTAAAAAAACGCATATACAAACACCTGTATAACATAAGGAATAAAAAAGAAACAAATTCTATTAGCAAACATGTTTTGGAGTATAATGACCATAAGTTTCAATTTTTTATTATAGACAATATCAGTACCAACATGAGGGGTGGTGCATGGTCACTATTACTTGAGAAAAGAGAATTATACTGGCAATTACGTTTGAATGCTGGGAACTGGCCAGGCCTGAATGAACATATTTCCATTAGCCCAATTTTAAGACTAAAGGCACTGGAAAGATAAAAAAATATATATATATATATATTTCTCCATTATGCATTTTAACATTTTAAATAATTCACATGTTCAGTATTTATTATAAGTGTATTTATTTCTCTTTACATTTTCTACTATATCTAGTTTTTAGTATTTAATTAAACATATTTGGCAACTCGGCACATAAAAATCTATTGCCAATCATTAGCGGACCGGAGGTCCACTCTGGCAACCCCTAACCGGGAAAAGCCGAAAGACACAACAACATTGACATTTTATGAAGCAGTGCCATATATAGTATGTTTTTTGGGTGGTGTGTTCCATGAACTTTTTCAGTTTGCATATTTTGTCTGCTTTTTAAATTCAGTGACTGTAAATATTGTGCTTTTAATTACATAATTGATTAGTTTATAACTGGGTGGAACTTTCTGTTTGAACTGTATAAGAAGGAAGTAACTGTGTGGGGTAAATTGTCTGATCAAGTCTAAATCTTTCTGGATGAAAGCGCTCATCCTTAGATTTTTTTTGGTCTGAAGTTAATAAAGTAGATTCTGCATTCTACAACTGTGTGGTGAAACTGCCAATGCTCTCAATTTCTTCTTCACTGACACCATACAATCCCTAGCCCGTCAACTATCCACAGACAATTCTAGTCTCCCTATCTACTTACCTGGTACTCTACCAACCTTCCAACTACAACCCATCCCTACTACTTACATCCAAAAAATCATCCAAAAGCTTAAGCCATGTACTCCCTCTGCAGACCAATTACCCTCAGAATACCTGCAAAAAGCAGCTAAATCAGTTGCCTACCCTATTTCCATCCTTATAAATAGAACTCTAAATGAGGGAATCATCCCATACATTTGGAAAATCTCCCACATAATCCCCTTACATAAAGGTGGTAAGTAATGATTTTTTCAGTTACAGGCCCATAGTTCTCTTATCTCCCTTAGCAAAGGTTATGGAAAAATGTATTCACCATCAGGTAATAAACCACTTAACCAAACACAACATTTTAGCTAACTGCCAACATGGTTTTAGACCATTTCATAGTAACACCACAGCTCTCCTTTCGTTTACCAACTCTATCAACCACAACCGTAATAACAATTGCCTCACTTCAGCACTCTTTATTGACCTATCAAAAGCTTTTGACATGGTAAACCACCCTTTACTCATAAAGACCCTTGAATCCCTCTCTCTAGACACCAAGGCTATCTGCTGGTTCAAGTCCTACCTTAACAACAGGCAACAAGCAGTTCTCTGGGAAAATAAGCTATCTTCCCACCTGCCCGTCTCCCTTGGAGTCCCTCAGGGCTCTATTCTAGGACCTCTTCTTTTCTCTTTGTTCATCAATGACCTCCATTCAGCAATCCCTCAAGCCACCTGCATACAATATGCAGACGATTCTACACTCATCTGTTCTGCCAACTCCACATCTGAACTACATTCCCTAACCCAAAAAGTATTCAGCACAGTAGAGACTTGGTTCTTGAAACGTTGTCTCCTTTTGAATGCAAAAAAGACCAAACTCTTACTCTTTACACCTTCCACTAAGTCCTCCCCCATAAACTTCACAATTAAATCCAACAATGGCACCCTTATAGCCCCAGACTCTACCACCAAACTGCTAGGTATCACAATTGATAACAACCTCACCTTCAATAACCATATTAACAACACCATTAAAACAGTAAACAGAAAGATGGGCTCCTTATATAGAATAAAACCCTTCTTAACTCCAGCATCCCGAACTACAGTTGCCCACTCCCATTTAATCTCGACTCTTCTATATGCTTCACCCATATATACTAACCTATAAAAAAGTAATCTTGTCAAACTAGCTAACTCCTATAATAATATAGCCAGATTTGTCACTGGAAACCCTTTTAGAACACACCATTGTCAGAACCTACAGCAACTAGACTTGTTAGAATTAAACAACATTTTGATATTATCCCAACTTACCATTGTTCATAAGATATTTTAGCAACCAAACAACACCCCTATACTTTCCGACCTTATTACTCCCTATAGGAATCTCAACTCCTTACAATCCTCTAGCAAACTTCTTGCTAGCACAAGCAAGTCAAACAACTTGGCAGGGGACTCCTTGTTCTCCAATACTGCAGGAAAAAATTGGAATCTTCTGCCAGCAGATCTAACTTTACAACCCTCCCTGCAGCTCTTTAAACAAAGGCTCAAAAAACATCTTAAAACTCACTGGTTATGTCCCTGTTGCAACCCTGACTAATTCCTCTGCTCTCTCTGCTGCTATCTCTGTACTGCCTCCTCATACCAATCATTACTACTTCACCCCTCCAGAAGTAGTATTTATCTCTAGTAAATTAAACTACTTATGTTATTAATGTAATTCTTCTGAATGTACTGTATCTTATCACAGATATCCTTTCTGCACAGTGACTAGCTTATTCTGTATGACTATAGGACATTAATATCAGTTTTTCCTCTCATTAATACTCATTTTAACATCCTTTCTTTGTATAATTTGTACTTGATATATTTAAGTGTTATATTATCTCTGTGTTACTACTGGAGCTTTTCTCCCCGGGCCACCACTGAAAATGGAAATATATTCAGCTGGACTAGCCCGGTTAACAAATGTAAAATAAAATAAATAAAATTTGCAGCCTGCATTACTTTGAGTGGGTTCAATCCAGCTACTTCTTCTGGCTTTTGTGTTTATCTGCTTCAGACGTGCATATCTATCCTGGTCTGCCAGTGCCACAAGCACCCAAGCTGCTTATGGGCCCCAAGTCACCTGGGCTGGACTTAGGGCTTTCTCCCATGATGTCACATGGTTTTAGTAATATTTATTTATTTATTTATTTATTTATTTATTTTATTTTATTTTACATTTGTTGACCGGGATAGTCCAACTGGATATATGTCCATTTTCAGTGGAGGCCCGGGGTGAAAAGCTCCAGTGAGGCAAGTTAACAGACAAGCAGATAATTCAGGATACATATTTAAACTAGGCCCATTGGCAACAAATAAAGGAATTAAGCATCAGTGAGGTACAGTTGATAAGTCTAAATAACATTATACAGTGCAGAATAACACAGATAAGCCATCTTTCTTCAGTTGTGGTATACAGATTTTATGAGGATAAAACATGCAACTTACAATAGTATAGATGAGGTACAAGAATTAGTCTGGTGAGGAACAGGAACATAGCCATTTTATGCTTAGGTAAGATTTGAGAGTTATTTTAAATTTCGAGAAGGATGCTTCTAGGGTTAAGGATGTAGGCAGAGAATTCCAGAGTTTGGCTATATAAGAAGAAGAATATAGGGAGTCACCAGCATGATTGTGAGATCAGGTAACTGCTAACAGTAATTTATTAGTGGAGCGGAGTTGCCTAGGACAGGAGCACTGTTGGATTATGTTACTTAATGAAGGTGTTGTGTTTGGATGATAGAGTAGCTTGTGTGTGATAATCAGCTGGTTATAGGTTAGTAGGTTTGGTAGTTCAAGCCAACCCAGTTGTTTTAGATTTTGGCAGTGATGAGTTCTAAAGGAGCTGTTGTTGGCAAATTTGGCTATCTGATTATAGCAGAAGGTCAATTTATTGGTTTCTGTTTTGGATAGGTTGGTCAAGATTGGTGATGCACATAGTAGAGCTGAGAGAAGGTGTGTTTGTGCTATTGTATTTCTAGCATTGTGGGTCAGGAATGATTTGTGTTTGTAGAGACTACCCAGCTTTTTGTTAGTATTATTTATGGCCAGATTAATATGTACATCAAATTTGAGTTTGTTATCAATAGTGATACCTAGAAGCTTTGTCTGGTAGTCAGGTGAGATAGTGGTACCATTTATTGAGTGGATAGTAAAGGAGGAGGTGGGGGCAGTAGTGATTGAAGGAAGAAATATGAGGAGTTTAGTTTTTTGGGGGTTGAGTATTAAGGCATTCTCAGTAAGCCAGGTTTCGACTGAGTGAAAATTTTCCTGGGTTTTTTTGTGTAGGTCTGCTAGGGTAGGGGCACTGCATATTATAGTAGAGTCGTCAGCGTATTGGATGAGGTTTGAACTGTTTCCAGCGAGTGGAGATTATTAGTAAAAATTAAGAATAGTAGGGGGCCCAGTATGGATCCCTGAGGTACACCAAGTGTCACAGGTAAGAGTGGAGACAAGTTATTCCTCCATAGTACTGCCTGTTGTCTGTTGCTGAGGTAGTTCTTAAACCAGGAGATTGCCAATGTATCTAGGACTAAGATAGAAAGTTGGGAGAATCATTTTTCATGATTAACCATGTCAAATGCCTTTGATAGGTCTAGGAAAAGGGCTGCAGAAAATTTGCCATTATTTCTGTTGTGGCTAATGGTATCAGTGAATGCTAGCAGGGCAGTGGTTGTGCTATGACCTGGGCAGAACCCGTGTTGGGTTTGGGATATAAGATCTTGCTTAATATGGTGGGAAATTAATTGTTTGTGAATGCATTTCTCCAGTATTTTAGCAAATGGGGATAGGATAGCTATTGGCCTGTAGTTAGATATGTCATAAGAATTACCCCCTTTATGAAGGGGTATAATATAGGCCGTTTTCCAGATCAGGGGTACTGAGCTTTCGGAGATGGATCTGTTTATTAGGATAGAGACTGGTATGGCTATTTCAGTTGCTGTCAGTTTTAAGAATTCGTTGGGGAGGGAGTCTTCTCCTAGTGTTGTTGGTTTTAATTGAGAGAGTAATTTTCTTATGTAGGAGGTTGGGGTGGGTTGATGCTTAAAAGTTGGGTTATTATTAGGTTTGGGGTCAATAGTAGTGGTTTTGGTATAAGTTTGTTTTTGTGATAGGGCAAGAATGGTCTCAGTAAAGAAAGTATTGAATGATTCAGCTATGCTTTCTTTCATTAACCCGGTTGTTGGGGGTGGAGTGGTGATTTTTCCAGGGCATAGTAACCTGTTTAATCCTGCCCAGAATTTTTTTGGGTTGTTCATGTGTTGATTTTGGTGTTTGATAAAGTAATTTTTTTTATCTTGCTTGACTAGTTTTTTTGTTAGATTTCAAATCTGTTGGTAGGCTTGCTGTGTACTTGGAGTTTTGTTGGATCTCCAGATTTTCCAGGCTCTGTTCCTTTCTGTTATTTTTTTGTCTTGTTTCCCTAGTTAGCCATGGAACTGCTTTGGTCTTAACTCTGGTAGTTCTTTCTGGAGCATGCCTATTTAGTATTTCTAGAAATGTGGAGTTAAAATAATTGATGGCTTCATCTAGTAGCAGGTAATATAGTTGGGACCAGTTGTAGAGTTTTAGGTCATTTAAGAATTTTGATAGGTTAAAGTGTTTTTTGTTCCTAATTGTTTGGCGTATAGGGGTGTTTGTTTATGATCTTATCCTTGATATTACATTATTGGATCTGATGTATTACGCAGGGAGGGTTTTTTTTCCTTTTATTATAAAATTTGGCTATGTTGGAGGAGCACCAGAGAGGTTTGTTTTGAATCTCACAGTTTTCTTTGTTCTTCTAGGTACTACCAGCTGTACTCACGTATCTAAATGGGTATAGAGTTCTTTCATGAAGTTAACTGCTGTATCTTCATGAGAGCCAGTGCTGTCATGACTGAATTTCAAAAACCTCATTATGGAATTTGATGACATGCTATATCAAAATATGTATATTTCACATGTTCTGATACACATAGATATGCTTCGGAGTCTGTTGTCTACTTTCACCTAAACATATTAGGCCTTACAGAACAAAATGAGAGAAGCATTATTGAGGGGTCCCTCTCATGAAAATATTTCAAGAATATATTGACTAAAGATACTTCAGCAGCAGAGAGGGCTAAAAGTTCAAACTACAGCCCAAATTACCTAGATCTGATTAGTGGCTTGGGCGACTGATGGGAGTGCTAGGGAGGGATGGGTGTTTTCATCCTAGGTTAGGATTCAGTGGTGATGCTTCCTAAGGGCAGGCATGGTCTAATGAGGGGATTTGTACTCATACACAACCAGTGAGTATGGGAAAAGGGAAAAGTAGGTTTTATATATATATATATATATATATATATATATATATATATATATATATGTATATATTATAAAAAAAACACTAGACAGAAGCAGACAGCCAGGCTCCGAGGATTCCCTTGAGATCCAGCATCCATGACCAGCCCTAGCAACACCAGAGAAAGGTTGAGGGTAGGTGCTGGTCTCAGTGCGTGGATGTGAGGCACTGAGACTCTGACTTGTATAAATGTGGTCAGAGAAAGAAATATTATCTGATATTAGAGTTGAATTCAGCCCAGCATGGCCTTTGTAAATTGATTATAAATGCAGGACACGTGTGTGTGTGTGTGTGTGTGTGTGTGTGTGTGTGTGTGTGTGTGTGTGTGTGTGTGTGTGTGTGTGTGTGTGTGTGTGTGTGTGTGTGCGTGTGTGTGTGTGTTTAGGTTTCTCTATGTGGATGCTTCACAGCTGCACCATAAAAATGTTATGCAGGCAGGTTTATGCATGATGTATAAAATATGATGCTGTTAGTTAGATTACTGCTGCAGTAGCCTCAGATGTAAGAGCTAACAAGCTTCTAAAGCTTAACGTCACCTTCCACATCTTCAGACTGGTCTCAGCTTAAGCAGAGCTGGAAAAAATCAGTGTCTGGTTGCCAAGCCCTTCTGAGTTTTCCTGCCACTGAAGAACACCCTTCTTGCTGGCTTTTGAGAATCAATGATTGGCTAGCTTTTCCATTGCTGGAAGGATAATTTCCGTTTGGGGTGGAAAAGAAACTTATGCTATTAATTTTATGACTAAAACAATATTTTTCTGACAAAAACTGGGGAATTTATTTTTCTGGACTGTCACGTGACATTTCTGCCAGTTAAAAAATGTGTTTCTTTTATCAGTTTGAGTGTAAACTTTTGTATTTTCTTAAGTTTACTCTATTTTTTTCAATGACAAGTTCATAGGTTCATAGGTTCATACTAGGCTATCTGCCCTAGGGCATTTATAAGCCAAGCCAGAGTGTGTATGGCTTTCGCCACCCATTTTAAATTAAATTTGCTATGCCCTTTTTCGAAGTTAGTATATTGTGCCTCTGTCTAACAGTGACACAGAAGTGATAACCAGGGGTAAACCTATGATCTCCCATCCACTCATCAAGATTCCTCTTGAAGAGAGTCAATGAGGGACTCTGCCTAACCTGGACTGAGATTTTATTCCAGAGTGAAGGGAGCCTCTGGGTTATGAATCTGTCCCTCCAGCATGTCCTATTTATTTCAGTGCTGAGGTTCAAGTCCCTCGAGCACGTAGCTCGATGGGATTTGGATTTTCTGAGGTGCAGCATGTCCATTAATTCCGGGTTGGACATGGCTTTATACATCAGGCACAGATCGCCTCTGAGCAGGCGGTATGCCACTGAGTAGAGCTGGAGTTTCTTTAACGGGGCAGCATACGATATCTGTTTGAGCCCCTTGATCCTCTTGGTGAGGTACTTCTGGGGTCTTTCCAGTTGCTGCAGGTGTCTGGTAAGGTACATCCCAAAAGGGGCATTGTACTCAATTATGGGCCTGATGAGGGATGAGTAAAGAGGCACACTGACCTCCCCTGATCTAGATGTGAATCCCTTCATGATTAGGTGGGCTATATAAAATGTTTTTCTAACCACTTTGGCCACGTGGTTGCCAAATGAGAGATTGCTATCAACTTGGGTCCCCAGGTCCCTAATTACTTCTTCTGTGTTTAATGGATTACCACCTATGTGGTAATTTGTGGGCACTTTGTTTTTGCCAAAGGGGATGACTATACACTTTTTGGCGTTTAGCTTGAGGCCATGGCTCTGGCACCAGTTGTCTGTTTCTATGAGGCCCTTTTGGAGGATGCTTGTGTCGGCTGGAGAGTCTATTATGGTGCCCAGTTTGCAGTCATCTGTGAAATTGGTCAGCCACAGTCCTTCCATGTTGGCCTGTACCTCCGAGAAATATATACCGAACAAGAGAGGTCCCAGGACTGAGCCTTGTGGGACGCCACTTGTAACTGGTTTGGAGTATGACATGGCTCCAGATATTCTAACCATGTGGGTTCTGTCCTTGAGCCAGTTTGCAACCCATCTAGTGACATAGCGATTTATATTTAAGCTGGTGAGCTTATCTATAATGCCCGAGTGGGGTATTGTATCAAAGGCTTTTGCGAGGTCCAGGTAGGCTGTGTGGACCACCTTCCCCTTGTCAATGGCCTTGGTGACTGTTTCAAAGAAATTGACCAGGTTTAAGAGGCAGGATCTGCCCTTAACAAAGCCAAACTGGGTAGGATCCAGTGTCTGTAGGTCCCCAATATCTTTGTTTATAAGGTCCATGATGATCCTTTCCATAGCTTTGCAGACCAAGCTAGTGAGACTTATGGGGTTATAGTTTCCAGGATCCATTGAGGCACCACCTTTGTGGAGAGGGACCACTGTTGCTGTGCACCACTCTTTGGGTACATATCCTGTAGTAAGGCTGAGATTGAACAGTAGTTTTAGGTTTGGGTTTAGCTCTTCTTGAAGTTCATGTAGGACGCAGCCCAGGACACCGTCTGGTCCCATTGATGCTGTGATTCTTGCTTTGGAGAGGGCAGCTCTTACCTGAGCATCTGAGATGTCAGGGGGGCAGCACTCTGCTGGGATAGATATTAGCCCTTTTGGTGGGGAGAGGGGGGGGGAGAAGTTTGCGCTGAACCTGTCAGCTAGGATGTTGGAAATGTCTGTGGGTTCGGTGTATTTTTTGGCATTTTGGACTAATTCTGAGCATATCTGGGAATTCCCACCCAGGTTCCTAACATAACTAAAGAAAGCCTTGTGATTATCCTTAGTGTCCTGTGCAATTTTTCTCTCAAAGCTGGCCTTAGACGATTTTATGAGTGCCCGTAGTTTTTTGCTAATACTGATCAGAGATGCCTTCCCTTTTTGGGATTTTGCTCTATCGTGTAGTAGCTTCCTCCTTCTATTGTATAGTTTGTTTATGGCTGGGGTCCACCAGACAGGACGTCTGCCTTTGGAGGATTGGGTCTTGGTTTTATTTGGGATTGCATGATCCATGCATTTCTGAAGGTGTTCATAGAATGCGTTTATAAAGGATTTTGCGGTCTGGGCCGTATTATCCACAGGCCCGGGGGCTTTGAAGGATTCCACCTAGAGTGTATAAATTATTTTAAGGGCTGGGCAAGTCTGTCTTGTTACAGTGTTTTTTATGAGGAAAAGACTATCTTTTGATACTTGCCATTTACTGACTGTTGCTCATACCTCTCAACCTCTCTGTGCAAGAAATCTGGACAAGGTTTGAAAAAAATTGGGGAGGCAAAGGCCCAAAAATACGGACTGATTATAAATATTGTTCCAATAAACTTAGTTGCTGGAAGGACAGATTATACACTATGATATATTTTCTGAAAGATATGAAGTCGAAAACTCAGATGTCTGTCATTATTTAGTATTATCTAGTGACTTCCATCCTCAATGATTTGTTAGAAAACCACAACATTTATGAGGAACAGACCAAAAGTAAGATGAAAAAATCTGCCAAAATCTAGACAATTGAAAGGTATGTTGCTGCTGCTGCTCTCATCAGTTCCTGGATTTCATGATTCTTTCTCAGCTTTACCATAGACCAACTGTGCCTCTTCAGCAAAATGATACTTTCCTTCATCCACAGATGGATGACCCTGCTGTGGCCATTTCTGATTTCTTAGACCACTTATGATTTTCTTCCTTGGATTGCTCTGCTATTATCTCTTCAGCCAACATGGACCAGAGGTTAGGCACATCCTATGTAGCTATTAAGAGCTCTTAGTGGGCAAAGAAGAGCCACTTTTGGTGGTCTCTAAAGAAGTAGTGGTGAATTCTCTGTTCCCTGGGGTGATGTTCCAGAAATAGGTTGGTCAGCATCTACTGAGTTTCCTGTCAAAAAGAAGCAGAAAGTTAAACTTCTTCTCCTACCTCTGTTACGTTAGACAGGAAAGGCTTATTGGGCTTAACTCGAGGCTTAGTTCTGGCTCTTAACATTTCTCATTCTGAAAATACTTGTAAGAGAGAAAGGAATTCATCAGTTTCTGGAGACTCACAGTGTGTTGTTAAAACAGCTTAGGGAGAGTTCAGGTTTTACAGCATATGAGACTAAATCCACATAACATATCCTTGCAATAAGCTCATTAAACTTCTGTCTGGGTAGTACCAAAGCATAACATGTGGTATTACAGATGACAGGTTAAAAATCCTCTCCCTGAAGCACCGTTTATGTATCGGAATTATCCAGGGGTGATTCCTCATCAGTGAGGAACAATATTTTATCTTTCCATATGCCTAGCATTGGAAGCTAACTTACCTGTTGAGTGCTTACAATGTAAGAGTGTTCTTTTTTTCTTCCACCATTAGCACTGATGCTTCGTGTACTGCTCACCTAAGGACATCTCCTGTAATTGCTGTATCAGTTTTTCATATAACCAATAGCAATAGAAACCACCACAGCAACAAAGTGAAATGGGTATGCATGTACAAAGCACCCAGATTAGTAGCTGCATAAATACATGAACAACACAGCTCCATGTCATATCATAAAATGCACCTACTACATCTATTTAAATCAGCAGTAAACCCAAGCAACTGAACATCTCAGTTGCAGAAAGTATTAAAAAATCCACTGCTTTGTCTGCCTGTAAAGTGAAAGACTGAACCACTTAGATACAAAGAAAAAAAGAAATAGTACATATGAGCACTACTTCACTACATTTCTAAGTGAAGGGATAATGTTTTCCTAACACTATGGGGCTGTATATAAAAGGAACGCACAAAGGAAACTGTTAGCAGTTCCTAAGTGCAAATGACCCTTCCTCCAAGGTACTGAAACCTGAGCCATCACACTAAAAGTTGTCTGAATGTAAACAATAACATCACCTGACCTACCAGCTTAACCAAAACAATGAGAGCTGCTGGGAATCTTGACACTCTCCCTTTAAACCAGAAAGTTGAAAGGGATGGAAAAACTGCCCAAACGGCCAATAAACTATAATTTCTGGGCCAGATACCACTCCTCTTGTGGTAGATAGACTACCTAGTGCATACCACTCCCACTGATAAGCTAGAAGGCTTCCCTGCAACACAGAAAAGCTTGGAGGCTCAGAAAATTACAAACAGTCCTGGATACAGCAAATCCATATCTGGATTAGACTAGTTACAGGAAAGGTGAGAAACAAGAGCAAACATTGGCTTTTAAACCAGAAAGTTGAAAGGGATGGAAAAACTGCCCAAATGGCCAATAAACTACAATATCTGGGGCAGAAACTACTCCTCTTGTGATAGATAGGCTACCTAGTGCTTACCACTCCACTGATAGGCTAGAAGGCTTCTCTCCAACACAGAAAGGCTTGGGGGGGGGGGGGGCTAAGAAGCTTACAAACAGTCCTGGATATAGTAGATCTGTATCTGGACTAGACTAGTTACAGGAAAGGCAGGATACAAGTTTAGAACTTTTTGTTTTGTTTTGTTTTTTTCTACAGAAAATCAGCTAAAACAGCAGTAAAAAAAACAATTCAAATGCAGTGCAACCTAGCACATTTGCATGTGTAGCAGTATTAAAGTAAATACAGTTTAAATAAATGTAATTACATTTAAAAACGACTAAAAACAAGTGCAGAAAGCAGTAAATTAGGAGAAAATCAAAATGGAGGCACTTAGAGTATCAGAAAACAATGCCAGCAGATGTATAAATAATTCAGTCAAGCAAAAATTAAGACAATGCAGAACTCTGAACAGTGAAAACATGCCAAAAAATATACTTATCATCTCTATGTTTCCAGATTGTTTGAGATGCACATTCAGTCAAAACACAAGGAAATTGCATCAATGGAGGTACAACATAGAAAATGTACCTCAGGCAATGACAAACAGTTAAGATGGGCTGGCTCAACAACCCCCACCTAAAACTAGCTTCTGAGCTACCCTGAGAAACAAAGTGTAGACAACAACAAAGGACAGAAAGAATACAGCAAATATGTAAATAATAAAAATTATATAAATACTGCACAGTGCAAACTGAGTTGCAAAAAGTGTACTTATCAGTTTGGAATATAAGATGGGAAACCCTTCTAACTCTGCTCACAGTCAGGAGAATTTAGCTCTCTGCTATATCAGCTCTGTACAGGTTCACAGAAATCCAGTGCTCTGAATACTTGATGGACTTAGGGAGAGCAGGGTTTGATGAGGGTGTGTCCACAAAAACCCTAAATGTAAAATAACTGGCCTGAAGCACAATTGCTAAAACCAAAACTAAGATGCATAGAATAGCAGACAAATTAAATTGGGCTACTAACTAGCAGTAATAAGTGCAGAATAAGAGCACTTGAACACTTAACAGCACACAGAACAGCAAACTAAGGTGATAATGAAGATAGAAGACGGTTACAGTAAGAGCAGCTGAATAAAGTAAAGTAATTTTTTTTTTGCTAGTGGAGAGGGATGGAATATAGCACAATTAAGAGACTACAAGGGTTGTCCTTCCCAAATGCTCTCTTTGTGCACAGTGGATAGAGCTGAAGAGACGGGCCTGGTAGGAGTGCCTGAAATCAAAATATGATCTCACTGTACTCAGTTGAGTGAGCAAATGAGATGGACCCAGGAGGTGTGTTCAAACTGAAATTTACAGGAGGGGTGGGCAATTCCAAAGCCACCAAGATTAATACCACAACAAGAACAGAGAGGCAGGGTGGGAAACTAACTGCAGAGAGACAGAGAGACCACAATATTCAATGAAACAAATAAATAAACAGAAAAATAAAATGCAGTACTATCTGTAACAGTGCAAGTTTGTACTTAACTCGTACAATGGGGGATTCATTTGTCCTTGGCCTCAGCATGGTTAACGAATGTTCCAATGAATGATTCCAAGCTCTACAACGCTCAGTTAACGTCCTATGAGCCTATCTAAGCTCTCAACAATTTCTATAGCTTCTCTCTAAGCTCTCAACAACTCCTACAGCTACCCTCACACAGCTCAACCTTGTAAATATTGTAAATAACATTCGACTGTTGATGTGTGTATGTAAAGTGTATTTACATTTTCTTAAAAGGTTTGTATGTAAACTGTTTCTACACCTAACACATATCTGTTTTCCTCAAATGGAACTGCATGATTCCTACCTTCAAGCTTAATGAATTTGACTATGCATGATATTGAATGCATTTATGAGTAACTATTCTAGATAATATCTTTAATATTAACTATCAGTTATATCTAAATTGTATAATGCATCTTGGAGCTTTTCTCCCCGGGCCTCCACTGAAAATGGGTCAGTTTGGCCCAGTAGACTTCCCGGTAATCGAACTGCAAATAAATAAATAAATAAGCAAATAAATAAATAATTTGGTTAAGTTACAGTTTGTTCTTAGACCTTACTGTGAGTGTGTCTTTTAGAAGTGAATATGGTGTCACTTACAACAAATGAAAATACTTTTCAGTTAATAGGGAAGTGGAATTCCAAAAACCTCTTCAGGCAATATCAAGATTCTGAAACAACCAAATGATTTTTTTTTTCTGAGGAATATTGCATATAACAGTTGCATGACATTTACATAAGAATAACAGCCTTTAATCTAATCATTTCATAATCTTCACTACAGAGTTATGTTTAACTGTATTGCTTTTAGTTGCAGCTGTGCTGTCAGGAGTTTTTATTGGTACATCTGACTGTAAAAAAAAAAAAATACAGGTAACCTTTTACTGTTTATAATGCTTGTCATAAAAAGATTATCCATTTCAGAACTCAGAGACTCAAGAAACAGGGACATGCATATGTAGTTAAGGTGATACTGTAAAGTGAAAGCAAATAACTTCAACACTAAGAACATTGTGTTAATAGAATCAAGGAATGTAAATATTAACATAAGCTAGCTTCCTGTAATTGAGTCATAAATTTGTTCTTCTAAGCTGCATTTTTAAGTGCATTGCATGTCATATTAGTGTGAATAAAAGTTTTCCTGCAGTGACCACTGCCTAAGAAATTGCTGTTGTTGTCATAGCACAAAGCTGCAGTATTCCATGAGGCATTAAAATGTCTCCATTATATTTTAAAATATCATTGTAGTTCATACACTACATACAGTGGTTCCCAATCTTCTTCATTCTAGAGTGCCCTTACCAAAAGTGCTGTTTGACCACAGCACCCTTGTGACACTCATGCTTTGTTACATCATACTGAATGTCATGATGATGGGAAGTACAACTGTTGTAGAGTGTTAACATGACCTGATATATTTGACAGACTTATTTGTAACATTACAAGGTACTGCCAGTTTCTTTTTCAAATAAACATAGGTCATTTTTGCATAATGTTCCTGTATATACTACTTTTATATTTAGATTTAACACCTGTTTCATGCAAAAAAAAAAGATCAGTCCGCCTACCTATTTAATAAACTGAAATAAAGTAAATAAAAAAAATATGCATAGTTATGAACACCTTAATAACACTTGGGCAGCAGAGTGGTGCAGTGGATAGCATTGTCACCTCACAGCAAGAGGTTTTCTGGTTCAATTCTTGGCTGGGGTGCCTTGTGTGTGTGGAGTCTGCATGTTCTTCTTGTGTTCATGTGGGTTTCCTCCCACATTCGAAAGACATATAGTAGGTGGATTTGACACTCTAAATTGACCATAAGTGTGTGTATCTATGCAAGTGTGTAGTATGGAATAACAAATGTGGCATCTAGCTTTGTTTATATGCTTGTTGTTTGTTTGCTTGTTATTTCCCTGGAAGCTAATTCCACCTAATACGCAACTTCTCAGCGCTTCTTTGGATCACTAGTGATATCTGCATTGCTTACTGTACTTATTTCCTTGTTTCACTTGAAAGAAAGTTACTGTTTGTCGTTTTTGCATTTAGTTACTTGTAACACATTGCACTCAAGTTACCTGGCACTTGCTCACTAAAGCAATTATATAAGTCAGCACTAAAAATTAAAAGCACTACACCCTCACTCCCCACTGGCCCTTGTTTTCAATTAAGGATTTCCCAATATTATTCTAGCATGTCCAAAGGTCAGTTGTCAATCTCCTCTCCGGTCCAGCTGGTGAATCTGGGAATCTTGAGGCAATGTTATAACTGCCTCATGTACACAGACAACCCTCTCCTCCTCCCACATAACACAAATACTTTGAGAGATGCAGCTATTTAGCCAAACTGGAGGCTGAGCTCTCTCAACTCAGGACTGGCAAGACCAGACAGGAGGAGAAGGCAACTACACACACCACAAAACCAGCCTCACATAATGCTACCACTCCACTGAATCAAACACATAAACACACAAAGACATACTCGGAGGCTCTGAGTAAAAATTTACCTAAACAGCAGAGGCCTCCAAAGCAGACACCCAAACAACTGCTACCTCAAGACACCCCACAGGCAACACATAAACCACAAAAGCAGTGTGCAAAGCAGTCACAGCCCTTAAGGCCAAATACAACACCAAACATACTTGTCATAGGTGACTCCATAGTCAGACACACTGACGTCCCACTCACCAGGCTGAACAAGGAGAGGGTCACAGTAAGCTGCCTATCGGGCGCTAGAATCCGCCACATAACACAAGCACTTCGGGTCACTCCACGGCAAGTACAAATATGACACAGTCATTGTCCATGCTGGTGTGAACGACCTGAGACGCACCTCCCTGGACTACATGAAAAGAGACATAGAGGAGCTCTCTGATTATGTAGCCCAGGCAGGTATGACCCTAACCCTGAGCAGTATCCTTCCTTCACCAAGAATGATGCCACAATATAGAGACAAGATGATCAGCTTTAACAATTGGCTTAATGTCTGGTGTCATTCAAAGGGGATCCAGTGTCTGTCTGCCTGGGATGACATGCTTGACAAGCCACGCTGCTTCGCAAGGGACGGCTTGCACCTGTCACCCTGGGATTCCGGATATTGGCTAAGGCTCTTGCCACCCCATAGTGCCTTTTTAGGCAAGGCTCAAATTCTAAACCTACCACCCTAGAAAACAAAAATGGGAAGAAACTGAGGGTAATGCTGCTCAATGCCAGAAGTCTAAATCTCAAAATGCACGCACTCGAGGCCCTTCTCAGTATGGAGAACATCGATGTCTGTGCTGTAACTGAAACCTGGTTCAAGGCTCCTGAGAGCACCCGGCACTATTAGGTTTTACCTCATATCATGCCCGCCCCCAAAACCCGGACCACACCGCAAAAGGACGGGGTGTATCCATATTCATAAAGGATACCCACACCTCCAGGTTGGTGGCAACGCACAAAGCTTCGGAAACCATCCAGGTGCAACTAACCATAGGCAAAACTGCTCTACAAATTGTAGCATGCTACAGGCCACCCTCTGAAACTCAGGAACCCCACACAGCCTTCCTGAAGACACTGGAGGGTATAAATGTATCTCCAAACACCATCATATTGGGTGACTTCAACTACCCGAATACAGACTGGGAACATTACTCAAGCCCTAACTTTCTAGCCCAACGGTTCCTGGAGTTCATAAATTCAAATGCCATGGAACAGCTAGTCACTGTTCCCACGAGAGGAGAAAATATACTAGATCTCATTGTCACAAACATGGGGACAAAATGCTCCACACCGGAAGTATATCCCTCATTGGTGAGATCTGATCATAAACTAATCTCACTGGAAATCCACATCCCGCCCCCACCCCAAACAAAAAAGACCATAGTGAAGAACTTCTCTAAAGCAAACTTCACACTACTCAAGACTGGTGTGGTATCCTTCAAGGCCCCTGAGCCACAGGAAACCACAACCCAAGCTGCGGAAGCCCTTACAAATGCCTTCTATGAACACCTCCAGGACTGCATGGATCAGGCAATCCCAAATAAAACCAAGACTCTTTCCACAAAGGGCAAACGTCCAGTCTGGTGGACCCCAGCCATTAACAAACTTTACAATAAGAGGAGAAAGCTATTACATGATAGAACAAAATCCATAAAAGGGAAGTCACCCCTGATCATTATTAGTAAAAAAATACGAGCACTCATAAAATCAACTAAGGCTAATTTTGAGAGAAAAAATGCCATGGATTCAAAGGACAATCATAAGGCCTTTTTCAGCTATGTTAGGAACCTGGGTGGAAACTCCCAGATATGCTCAGAATTAGTCCAAAATGATACAAAAATCACTGAACCCACAGACATTGCCAACATACTGGCAGACAGGTTCAGTGCAAACTTCACCCCACTCTCCCCCCCTAAAGGAGAGATAACTATCCCAGCCGAGTGTAGCCTCCCGGACATCTCAAATGTGCAGGTGAAAGCTGCTCTCTCTAAAGCTAAAAACACAGCATCAATGGGACTGGATGGTGTCCCCGGCTGTGTGCTACACGAGCTAAATGAGGAATTAAACCCGCACATAAGGCAGCTGTTTAATCTCAGCCTTACCACAGGATACGTGCCCAAGGAGTGGCGTACGGCAACTGTGGTCCCACTCCACAAAGGCGGCGCCTCACGGACCCTGGTAATTACCCCCATAAGCTTAACAAGTCTAGTCTGCAAAGCTATGGAGAGGATCATAATGGAGCTCATAAACAAAGATATAGGGGACTTGCAGACATTGGACCCGACCCAGTTTGGCTTTGTCAAGGGAAGATCATGCCTTTTGAACTTGGTCGACTTCTTCGAAACAGTCACCAAGGCCATTGATGAGGGAAAGGCAGTCCATATAGCCTACCTTGACCTTGCAAAGGCTTTCGACACAATACCCCACTCGGGTATTGTAGAAAAACTTACCAGCTTAAATGTAAACCCATATGTCACACGATGGGTTGCAAACTGGCTTAAGGACAGAACCCACAGGGTTAGAGTTGCTGGCGCTGTGTCAGACTCCAAGCCGGTCACAAGTGGTGTCCCACAGGGCTCGGTCCTTGGCCCCCTATTGTTTGGCATCTACTTCTCAGAAGTACAGGCCAACATGGGAGGACTTTGGCTGACAAAGTTTGCAGACAACTGCAAACTGGGCGCCATAGTGGAAAGTGCATCGGACACGGATATCCTTCAGAAGGGACTCACGGAAACAGATAGCTGGTGCCAGAGCCATGGCCTGAAGTTAAACGCCAAAAAATGTATAGTCATACCCTTCGGGAAAAACAAGGTAACCCCAAGCTACCATATAGGTGGCAATCCACTAAGCACAGAAGAGGTTATCAGGGACCTGGGGACCCAGGTTGACAGTGGCCTTTCTTTTGACACTCACATTGATAAAGTGGTTAGAAAGACCTTCTACATTGCCCACCTGATCATGAAGGGATTCACCTCCAGATCTAGTGAGGTCATTGTTCCCCTGTACTCTTCACTTATCAGACCAATGATCGAGTACAATGCCCCATTCGGGATGTATCTCACCCGACATCTGCAGCAATTGGAGAGACTCCAAAAGTTCCTCACCAAAAGGATAAAGGGACTCCAAAATCTGTCATATGCTGCCAGATTGAAGAAACTCCAGCTCTATTCAGTCGCATACCGTCTGCTCAGAGGTGACATGTGCCTGACATACAAGGCCATGTCCAACCCGAATTAATGGACATGCTCCACCTCAAAAATCCAAATCCACCAAAACCACTAGAGCAAGCGACTTAAACCTTAGCACGGATATAAATAGGAAGTGCTGGAGGGATAGATTTATCACTCAGAGACTCCCTATGCTGTGGAATAAAATCCCGGTCCATGTGAGGCAGAGCACCTCGCTGACTCTGTTCAAGAGAAATCTAGACCTGTGGATGGGAGATCGTAGGTTTACCCCGGGAATCATATCTGTGTCACTGCTGGACAGAGGCACAACAAACTAATGGGCACAGTATTTTTTCATATAAGGGGTGGCGTAAGCCACAAAAATTTGGGCTAGGCTTATAAATGCCTTAGGGCAGATAGCCTAGTATAAACCTATGAACCTATGAACCTATTAGCCATCCAGCAATCAAACCTTGATGCTATATGACTGTCACTGTTAAAGCAACACCCCGACCCCATGTGTGAAAAATGTTAAAAAGTGGATATGGATGGCAGGATGCATTAGTTCTTCTTATAAAACAAACCTTTCTCCTCAGTTCGCTATTTCTTATATACTCCAAGGTCTTGTATGTGTGCCTTGTATGTCTGTAATCTTGTCTATGTCTGTCCCATGGCTGTCTTGCGTGCCTCTGCAGTGTGACTGTTCTGCATGGCAGTAGCTGTCTGTCTTGTTTGATAGGGTCAGTTTATCAAACACTTGTGTATTTCAGTCTTGCTATAGTGCTATCATCGTCTTGTGTTTGGAAATCTGTCTGGGTGTCTCAATTCTGTCCTGAGGTAGTGCTGCCTTCATCTTGTGGGGGTCTCTGTTCAGTCTCTCTGTAATTTTGTCCTGGTCTTGTGTGTCTCTGTTCTGTGTAAGGGAGTCAGTGTATCTGTCCAGTCTTGCTATACTGCTGTCTTTATCTTGTGTTAGTGTCTGTTCTGTATGCGGGAGTTTCTGTGGGTGTTAATGTTCAGTCTTGCTGTAGTGTTGTCTTTGTGTGTGGGTGTCTATGTCCTGTGTGCGAGAGTCTGCGTAGCTGTCTGTCTTGTGTGTCTCTGTCCTGTTTGAGGGAGTCTGTGTGGGTGTCTGTGTTCAGCCTTGCTGTAGTTCTGTCTTTGTCTTGTGTCTATGTCCTGTGTGTGGGAGTCAGTGTGGGTATCTTTGTGTACCACTGTGGGACTGGCTACCTTGATGCAGTACAGAGGCTTATCGTAATGTGACAACATTGCTACTAAATGCCAGTCAGTGTGTGCATGTACCTCTGTGAGTGGCTACCTTGCTGTGGTACAGGGACTTGTCATAATGTAACATTGGTACTAAATGCCAGTGTGTACCTTGACACTTGAAGTCTTTTTAATGGTCTGAATGTAGTAACACTATACAGTGATCGTAAAATGGTGTTGGATGAGCTTGATATGGAAGGGGACATGATGGCAACGTGGTCACACTTTATATTCTCCTGGGTAGGGCCCCCAACATGAAAATTGCTGGGGGCCCCAAAAATTGTAGCACCAGCCCTGAAGAAGCTATTTGATTTTACATACACTGTGTTCAATTTTATGTCTTAACAAAGCAGTCCAGAACATTTGCTGAAGATGATAACTGATTTTGCCGAAGATATGTGTACTTTGCTCAGAACCATAGATGGCTGATCTGCTCAGTGCTGGGCCCCGATCTGCTACCTTATCCCCTCAGCTCTACCAATTTTAAACTGTAGCAAGCCAATTGCTACATTTATAGCACATGGCATGCTACAGTTTACCACTCACCAATTGCTGAAGCTCTGAAGTACAAGTCTGTATTGACATTCAGAACTGCCTGTACAGAAAAAAAGAATAAAGCAGTTGCACTTCCAGACTGCACCCCATAACACATTAATCCCGGGCCAACTTCCACCTTCACCCTCCCTTGCTACTCTTCTCACTTTCCTGGAGGAAGTAAATGTATTAGACTGGGAGTCTGGATGATGCTAGACCCCCAGCGTCTGTGATGGTTTAGGTGATTTGTTGTGCATTTTAGAACCTTTTTCTTAACCAGGCACTTCTCTGTTAGAGTACTCCTAGTCCCAAAAATGTAAATCTAAAACTGAAACTGACTTGCATTGTAGCTTAAGATACACCCCTCTTACAGCAGCATTATTCCAAAATGTACATACAAAAACAGGTTATGTAGATTGGTTTAAACTGTTTAACTTAAAAAAAGAAAGTGAGAATAAGCATTAACATAGCTTGCTAGGTGGGCTTATGCGTTGTTAACTCCCCTTCTTCATGCATGGCAGGTTGGTTGTTCTTTGTTTGGCTTTTCCCAGTTAGGGGTCACCACAGCAGAACTCCGGTCCGCTAATGATTGGCAGTAGATTTTTACGATGGCGCGGTGCCAGCCCAATGCCCAACTTTCAACTAAGGCACACCCATTCACGCATGTCATTCGAACGCCACTCGACCATGGGTAGGACATTCAGACTCCACAAAGAAGGTGCTCTAGCCTTGAATCAAACGGGAGAACCTCTTGCTGTGAGGTGACAACGCTACCGCTGCACCACTGTGGCTATCCATGCATGACCGGTTGGTGTGAAAACTAAAATATTCTGTAATGAAAGTGTGATTTTTTTTTTTTTATATTAAAAGGTTTGGTTGGATTTGCCACTTTTGTTATGAAGCATAGTGCTCTTTTTTTAGAATTTATAACATACACCTACAGTTTGAGGAGATACAGAGGTACCAAACCCCCTTTAGAGAAGTATTAGGAGCACTAGGAAGAGGCTGCTGCCTTAGGGATGCAAGGTTATGTTTGAAAGGTGTTCCTCTAGTTGTGATAACCAGGTCATTTAAGACACAAATTAAAACCATGAAGTTTCAACATAGTCACAACAACACTGATCTGTTTTTGATCCACTACCAAGTTTCAGTCTTGTTCCCAGCCTTTCAGAAACTCCACTTTTGTTGCTGAATGTGGAAATACTATGCAAGCAAGTCCCTTCACAATCAAGTGTTCTGAAGTACACAAGCCTCAAAAGCATCAGGGAGAGGAGTATCTTACCAATTAGCCCTGGCTTAAACTCTAAAAATAGCACAAATGTTGCAGTACACCTTCCAGTTTTGCATAGCAGCCATATTCCATTTCTTTTAAAGAAGAATAATCTAAATTCTTCCCTAGCATCAACATCAACCATTACTGAGACCATTACCCAGCAGAGCACAGAAAAAAGTAATGTCTCATGCTAAAATATGACACATGCAACTTTAATCTCAAGACTTATGATCTAACTTACATGCTATCACACTGGAACATTACCATGTCTGTTTGTGGTGAAACGTACAACAATTGCTACCCAACTGTAACAGAAAGCTTAGCAGCAGGCATGATAATTACCTGTCTGCTAATGTAGCCACAGTCCTCATACTTCCAGCTTGTGCAAAGGTCTGATACATACAATAATGTAAATCCTGTGTTCTTTAGGTTATTGTAACATATGAAGTAGCAGTGCACCTAGAAAGGCAGGAGTGGACAAGGTGACTAGTACTATCTTGCTACAGGAAAGGTGACATGGATGTTGTAACCCATCCATACCTGTCAACTGTCCAGATTTTCACAGAAATGTCCACATTTTTCCCTCATATTTTTGTTCTTTTCTTCATAAAGTTTGTGTTTTTCTAGCAAATTACTGAGATTTCAAGTTGCTAAATAATACTAAATAATAGACATTTTAATTTCACACCATATCCTTCAGAAAATACATATTTCAAAACATGTTATTCTATGGACATTTGAAGTTTATAAGAGCAATTTTTTTTTAAATCTCTCCCTATTTTGGGGCCTTAGCCGCCCCCCCAGCATTATTTCTGGCTTTGTCCAGAGTTTGAGAGGTAAGAACCAATCCCATCCTCTCTGCTTTGTAAAAATAACTAAGATAGCAAAATGTTTTCCAGCATTTACTTGGTAAACAGGCACTCTGTTATTCAGGAAAGAGTGCAATCAGCTACAGATGCACCAGCCTTCATTTATACCCTGTTATGTACAGCATAAGTTAGCGACTCAGCATGGTGCTTTCTTTGTTATGTACGGTACAGGATAAGACTGAAAGGGAAGAGAAGAGAGAGTCTAACTGTAAAAATGAGCACAATCAGTGAGGTAGGACGGACATATTACATTATATAAAAACACAATCATGGCTGAAAACAGATGGCAAGGTGGGTAAAACTGAGAACATGGGTAGGCTTGATAGGTATGTGTTTTATATTTGCAGCACAATGTATGACTAACATTGTGAGACACAGTTGAAGTGTATAACTTAAATTGGGATACAATTAAGGTCTGAGAGTGGGAGAAGTAGGATGAATGCAATTAATTTCCTGGATGATCAGGACAGACAATACGGGTAGTTGGCAGGGGTGTTATTTTTAGAAATGTGCACATACCTCTCAAGTGTATCTCATTATGAGGAATTTTCCACTCTTTTTCACACTGAAAGGATCTGTCACACATTCATTAAGAATTTTTAACAAATATCAGTGACAAATATCCTAGATGAACTTGCTAGCAAGTTGTTAGTAAGTGTTCCACATTTTGCCCATTTGTTTCACTTTACAAGACAGTGTTCCACATTCTAGAGATAGAAGGTTGAGAGCTATCACAGGGTATTGTAAGGGAATGACAGCGTGAGAGGTGGGGATTACACTTTAATGTTACTATGACTATAGTATGAAAACATGGGAGAGTTGGGTGAGGATATAGTTTGGTGGAGCATATACTTAGTCATTCCTTCCTTCCTCTGTCAGGGTCATGACAATGGGGGAGGAAGGAAATAGTCCTAATTCCTACTTTAAATAATCAGTAACTTGACCACTTTTATTGTGTTTCTCTGTGGGAAGGGGTTTACGCATTGTTTTTGTTATACCCCAGTGGACTGACAGGCCTGACTACATAGTGTAACAAATTCAAGTATTTGCTTACTTACAAAGTGCTGCCAGGTGCATTTAGATTCATTTAGTGCAAACAAGGAAATTCTTCATGAATCACAGGATCAAGACCATTTTTTTATTACAGGAAATTCTTTCTCACAAGCATTATGGATCAAACTGACAAAGAAAATTATTTTAAGGTCTGCTTTTGTGAACAGGTTCCAGTATCACTGCTTTCTTAAAACCGACCAGTTTCATGATTTCCCCATTAGTGCTGTTTATTCCATTTCTTTATTAGATATTTTACCATCTAACACTCATGACTTTCTTTGCCCATGCTGGTTAACTGTAGCCCTTTACAAAAGATTTCCAGAATTTTGTTCTGGAAAAAAGAATCCTCATGCTCACTTTTTAAAGTTCAAGTTAATACAGCAACCTGTGGATGAAATTTAATTTAGTAATTGCATTCTTTATCTCTGTATATCAACTGAATACCCACCATCCCGTTTGGATTCAGATCAGTATGTAGCACAACTGACTCAATGTTTGCAGTGGGACAGACAGCGGAGAAGAAGGTGGAGATGAGGAAAGAGTTCAACTGGGCATGCCTAGACTTGGAGAAAGCACACGACAATGTCCCAACAAAAGCTGATTTAGGCAGTGCTGTGGTGGTTTGAAGTCCCCAAAACATTGGTAGAATTAGTGTAAGCTATGTACAAGGGTCCAGTGATTCGTACAAACAGTATTTGGTCTCACAGATCGGGTCCTAGTGGGAAAGTATGCACCAGGGTTCAGCTCTGATCCCAGTCCTGTTCATACTGGTGATGGACAACATTAGTAAACAGGATGGAGGGGACAAATCAACAAAGTTGCTGTATGTAGACAATGTGGCAATATAGACAGTCTCTGAACAGGAATCTCAGCAAATTTTAGGGAAATGGAATGCAAAACAAATGCGATGCCATGATAAGAAATGGAAGAAATCAAAAAATGCTGAAATGGAACAAGCTAACAGCTTCAGCTATCTGGGAGGAGTGGTTTAGGAAAAAAGGAAGTCTGAAATAGGAGATCAATGCTAGAATCAGAGGTGCTGTAGCTGAATGCAACAGCTGGGGGAAGTGTGTGACTAAATAAAAGAATGCCAAAGAAGCTGAAAAGTAAGGTGCACAAAACACTGGTATGATCAATACTACTGTATAGTACATAAACATGGGCATTAACGGCACAAAAGTTATGGAAGCTGCAGGTGTTGGAGATGAAGTGCCTGAGATGGGTGGTACGGTACACACGATGGGACATTTGAAGAAATGACAACATCAGAGAAGAAGCCAAAGTACCCCAACTGCAGAGATGATCAAAGGCAACAGATTATAGTGATTCAGGCAAATGTGCAGGAAGCAGAAGATGCTTTGATGATTTGATGAAGAAGATTTGGGAGAGAGAGGAAGAAGGCAAGAGGAAACATGGATGTCTGCAAACAGGAAGGAGGATTGTATGAAAGAAGAGATGTGGCAGTCGGGCATAACTGTTGAAGAAGGTAAGAGAGTGGCACTCAATCAAGAGAAGTGGTGAAAGTTGGCACAACACTCAGACCCCATGTAGAAAATTGAAAAAAGATGGTTGATGATGATGATGATGATCATCATCATCATTCATTGCTAATTATCTTTGTTGCATATCAAACATACTTTGAACATTCTATTACACATATGCTTTATACCTTTCAACATCTTAGCACAAGTAATCTGGACATAGCCAAAAAAAATGAGGGGACAAAGGCTGAAAAATTGGGGCAAGTTTTAAATTTTGCTCTTATAAACTTAGAAAGTTGCTACATTAAATGTATTATGTTAGCTTGCATTTTCTGAAGGATACGACATCTGAAACTCACATTTGTTAATATTTATTTAGTGACTTAAATCCAAAATGATTTGCCAGAAAAGCACAAATTTTATGACAAACAAACCAAAAATATGAGTCACAAATTTGGACATTCTGTGAAAATCTGAACAGTTGAGAAATATGATATGCTTGATTCCTTGGCATAAACTATAAATATTATTTCAATTACTTTATACTGTTATCTCTGACCTGTGACATGGCTAAAAAGGATCTTTGCACCAGTCCATCTACCCAGTGAACAAATGTGTGAACCAAATAGAGTAAATTTTATCTGGCCTGATCTGTTGGATAAGAGGTTATTATGTCTTCTTTGTGTACACTGTGTTGATTTATGTTACTTGTACTTAAGATGTACTTCAGCTGGAAACATACTATTTTCTTATTATTTACATTTTATATTATACTTTATTTTTTTTATAAAAGGTTATGTATTTATTAATTTATTGTTCACTAGGTTTGGGGTTACAGGTAGTGTTAGCATACATTAGTAAGGTGGTCCACAAGGGGCTGTTGTTTTCATCTTTTTTCCATAAGTAAATTTTTGAAGTGTCATCATTGATCAACAGTAACTTGATGCTTGTACTCTTTGATAGACTGACATAGACTTTTATATATATATATGACTATTACTCGAAATCACGTTTACTCAAAATGTAAACGGCCGAGCAAACTTTTGCGAAAGTACATTTCTACCGAAAATGCACTTTCGCGAAAGAGAAAAACATAAAAAACAAAGAATATAATAACAGACATCACATTTAGGCAGGGGACAAGCCCCCCTGCACCCCCATGTGAGGGCTGTGCCCCCACCTACTTTTATATTCTCACTCTGAGATCGCACTACAGTGGGGAAAAGGGAATATTCCCTTATCTCAAAAAGCAAAGCCAGTACCATGTAAGTGTATTCATATTTCTCTTTAATGTGGCAACACCATAAAATTCAGACTGGTTTCGGCAACCTTGCCTTCTTCAGGGATAAATCCATAAGCATAAGTCACCAACACTTATACCATGATCCATCCATTAGATAATTGAACATCAACATTTAAAGCAACAACAACTCCATTTATCAGGGCTGTCATCATACACATAAACTACACATGGTAATTAAGCCCTGGAGAAAACAAAGCCCCAAGTTTAATGATCCATCCCCTTTCGTTCTTGATTAATATTACATGCCATCCCAATTTGCTTTTCCTATCTCCCCAAACTTTGTCAATAACCATAAAGTGGAACTTGGCATTATTATGTTTAAGTGTATGTTTGTACAGGGCATTTGAAATTACTTTAGTATGAATATCACTAAGGTGTTCTGATATATGAACACAAATGGACCTAGAGGTCTGCCCAACATAAAAGGCAGCACATGAGCAAGTCACTAAATATACCAGCCAATCTGACCCACAATTTGCAAAAAATCTGACATCATACACCTTACTAGTGTTCTTACTAGAAAACAGCTTGGTTTTTAACATATGCTGACATAGTGTACAATGCCCACATGGGTATGACCCATACACCTTGTCACCAGTTATACTGGATTTTGGTAGAAATGCACTTTCACAAAAGTGTGCTTGGCCGTTTACCTTTCTGATAAACATGATTTTGAGCAACAGTATGGATCCCACACACACACACACACATATATATATATATATATATATATATACACACACACACACACACACACACACACACACACACACACACACACACACACACACACACAGAAAGAGAGAGATGCTTGCTTTCATGCTCTTCTGCTCTGGTCTCTGCATTTCTTCTACTGCTTGTCAGCATTACATCACTCTTTTCACCTGCACAACAGTTTTAACTTGAGTGTTATTATATATGTTAATTTGCTAAGCAGGATAACCCCACTAGGCCCCACAAAAGGGGGAATGAGCATCAGGCAGAAAAGCAATAGCAACTATTCATCATATTCTGTGATACTGTAGTTTTTTAAACAGCAAACTGTGATACTTAGCCTAAGTTACACAGTAGATAGTTAAATTACAACGTAAGTATAATAATCGACTGTTTTACAGACATTAAATACTTAAACATTTATTAAGTTATACTCATATTTCTACAATACTATATTAAACAGGTGACTTCGTACAAAAGGATATCCATATTGTTGGTATGTTTTAATAAGATGGGCAAAGCATTAGGGTAAGTTTTTGAGTTGTGTAAAACTAGTAAGAAGAATATTTTGATTATTGTTATTTGTTTTTAATCATCAAGTTAGAGAGGTTGTCAGCTTGTACTAATCTTATTAATTTATGATTAAATTTATGCATTCAGCAACTGAATATCACAAGGTGTCCAGTAGAAATATATCCAAGGTGTGACTAACTCTAGAAGTTCTGGTAAATCCCTTTAATGGAGGAAATTAATTCTATTTTACAATATTGTAATGGTTGAAGCTCATGTCTCTAAATTTTAGACAGGTTATAGGCACTGACAGCTGTGAGCCTGTTGATCTAAACTTCAGGATGGCAAGTACCAGATCAGAAAATTGAAGATCAAAGGGGAGGACATCTTATACAGCAGTCCACAAAAAAGGATCGGCTGAAGAAATACAATTAGTCTTGTGAAAGGTAGCCAAGCTTTACAAAGAATACAGAATAATAACTTGTAGACAGGGCCTCCAAAACATGTCATCACTGTACTGCAGGCATTAGATCATCTGACCAGCTTACATTGCTACCTACCACATAATTAGTTCATTATACAAGCTCCCATTCCTGCTTTTATTGCAAATACAGAAGTGAAAGTGCCCCTGAGTCCAAAGAACTTTATTGTATGCAGCATTTTAAAGACTGACACACTGGCATATTTGTTGCCCTCACTGATGCTGTCAAAAATGGGAAGTACCTTTACCCAGAGGTGTGGTGATGTTGGAGATGACTGTATTAAAATATTAAATATGGTATGCCTGGGACCAACCACTTACATTATGGTATGAGGTGGGCTTTGTCCTTCACTTGTATTACTTTCAGCTGTATTAATGAAAGCAGTGTTGTTTTCTATAGAATAACGTAGCACCATTATTTAAATATATATTTTTTTAATTTCAGTGTTGCAGTTGTAGCAAACTCATCTCTGACATCACTTAACTTCACTGTCACTCACCACAAATCTGTGCAGGTACAGAAAAGTGCAACTAATTCTACAGACTGTATGGTTAGCATGTTCTGAAACTCTTTTACTGTTATTAAAATCTATGTATTTACAGTATTTACAAACACAGACCCATAATGCATTGTAATTCCATGTGAATTCATATATACCTAAACTATAACTCTTCAACATACAAGCTGTAATTATTATACTATGAGGCTATTCCTTCATTATCTTAAATATGTAGTGTTATGTTTAATGGGTACCCATCTAAACATTTCTCAGTAGCTGGGAGAGCATCATTAAACAATCTTACATACTTCTTTGTTTTGTATCCAAATTATCTGAGCTGCAAGCTGGGCAAACCTCTCATCTAATTAATTCCATTAACCGCCATCTAATTCATCCCATTAACCACCTGATTTCTCATTTGTCTGTTAATTCTTCCTGATATGCTTACACTTTCACTGCGGTCTTATCATATGTACTCTTCTCTTACATTTATTTTTTTTTTCCTATAACTAGTTCACCGTGTGTTCTTATGAATGACTTCAATGCGCCCTAGCCTCTTTCCCAAAAAAATCCTCAATCAACAAACTAGTAACCATGCCTATTACATTACCCCTTGAGAACATACTGCAGAAAATACCACTTGCCCTCCCATATCTTACCTCTTCATTCTAAATCCCCTTCCCCTGCTACTTTATATTTTCTTTCCAACACTATGACACCAGTGCCCACATCTCTTACATAGCTCCCATTCTCAAATATACACTTAGCTTTACCATTCCTGTAAGGTTCACCCCTGAGTGCAACATCCTTATTAGCTCCTTGGCTGTGAATTATAAGTAAATTTGGCATCACAAGGTTGATCCACTTTGTGGGTTTATTTTACTTTAGTGTTCTTTTTTCATATTCTAAAATCAAATTGAAGCCGCCTTTAAAATATGAAAAAGAAAACTTCCTGTCTCTTCCAGCACACGTTAGTTAAATTATTAGTTAGTATGGTAATTGTACTAGTCAAATAATTACCCCACAGCTTCCCATTAAAAGCAATAGGAAATTAACCTGGAAGTGACAGATCAGGTTATTTATTTGTACTACTACTCACTTCTACTTCAACAACATAGCAACAGCACTTGGGTAGCCAGCCATCTCCTCTTATTGTACAGTCTAAGCATCTGTGCACCTTTGCAACCAAATGCAGTGCTTTGCCAGTAATACTAAATCATATGTCTACATACTACCAAGAGCTGCTAATGTGGATCGTTTAATTTCTGGCAAGACACAAGATAGAGCTGCAAGCAGCAGTAACATTAAATACTGCCGAAATGGCATAATTTTTTTTAACTGTATTTACTTTTACTATGATCAGTGTGGGGGTCCCTGTAGCAGTATCCTTAGACTTGCAATAGCAACTTGAAATATATTTATGTGGCCATTTTATACCACGTTTGAGATCATGAGTGATCACTAGAAATGGTTATCTGTTTGATGGACACTCAGTGGATGAAAGCAAAGGTCAGTAGGCATAATCACAATAAAGGGATCATTGCTTTGCCTTGGTCAGAAATGAGGGTGAGGACAGAGAATAGTATCTGAAAGCTCCAAGATGAAACACATTTGCCGTGATCATTTTTTTCACATTTACTGGCAAGAAACCAGACATATCTGTGGGCAGTGGTAAAAGTACACACTGTCCACAGCACCATACATTTTTATTTTTTATTTAATTTTTATGGGAATCAACATGAGAATGGTGTGCCTTTTAGTTACTTCACCATTTTTGGAAATCCTACATGAGAAATGATTGTCAAGAGAACTGTCGGTGTGTGTGGAAGGAGACTGAGTATGAAAGCAAAGGGCAATTACATGACTCATGTAAAAGAAATTATTGATATGACTAATCCAGTGATATAGATATGGGTGAATGAATACATGTCCAAGTGTAAGATGTTGAAATAAATTATCATGGTCATTGTTTCTTTCACTTTTCTCATAATCAAATATCAGAGGTATACAAAGATGGTGTTCAAAAATCCTACATATTTCACCTGAAAAAATATGTATGCACTTTTCAGTTCTAACATGCTCTAGCTACAATGCTATGCTTCTTAGCAGATAGAGCTATGGAGTCAAACTCAGAGGGTGCTGCAGTGGATGTTCTGAGGTTAAAAATGCAGCCTTACAGTGTTTCACAGCTTAATACTCTATTGCTATATCCTGAAAAGTCTTGTAATGAAATCTCAAAGGGGACAATGATATAGCCTTTCATTATCATGGTCATTATTGCTTTCACTTTTCTCACAATCAAATATCAGAAGTATACAAAGATGGTCTATACCTTGTTGGCAAAGGGGAGAGGAGGCATGCTGTACATAAAGCACAATATTATTATGTGATCACTGTCAAATAAAAGTTATATTGCTTGTTGAGAGGTTAGTGTATGTGTCTAACAGCTGCAAGTTGAAATATGGTATTGTGGCAGTTATGTTTTTTCTTTGTTTTTTTCTCAGTGAGACATTATGTGAAAATCATTTCTGAGGGGCGGTGATGTATGAAAACCGATGACAGTCACAGGATTACTTCAGAATGATTACTGATATTACTTGTTTGGGTGAGTATATCTTTCAAAGGGCAACATGACCATTATGTTTATATAAGTCCTTGACAAATAAAGGTAGGTTACCCTCTCAGAAGTGCCTGTTCCACTGTGATGGTATGTGCATATTTTGTACCAAAGAATCCTATTAGAAATCCAAAACTCTGTAGTGTAAACTGCCTTCTGGGAATGGATGTCTGGTGTCTTTTATACAGCTAGTAACTCTGGCATTTCCCAGTCTACCACCATGTTTGGTTTCCACATGGGGGATATTTGATCTCAGCATAAAAGCCTGGGTAAAATTAATGTCCAAAATCTATGTGTACTAAGTGTTCGAAAATTCTACATATTTCACCTGAAAAAATATGTATGCATTTTTCAGTTGTAACATGCTCTAGCTACAATGCTATGTTTCTTGACAGATAAAGATGTCGAGTCAAACTCAGAGGGTGCTGCAGTGGAAGCTCTGAGGTTATAAATACAGCCTTATTGGTATTTTGTAGCTTAATACTTTATTGCTATATCCTGAAAAGTCTTGTAATGAAATCTCAAAGGGGACAACGATATAGCCTTTCCAAGACATATTTCACTGGCTTTAGGTCATATATCTTTACTGCAATTCTAACATTTGGCATTTTCTATTATACTTAGCTTTCCTTACAGGTGCTATGTTGAATGTCTAAACTGGACAAAATAGTGGTCTAAAATACTTCATTGCTGAGTTGTGACTGCAACAGAGGTAAAGATCTTCTATATTTCACCAGATTTGTATTACTTGTAACATGCTGTGGTTACAATTTCTTGCTTCCAAGTGGCTAATACTATGGAGTAAAATTCAAAGGTATTACACTAGAACTGAGGTTAGAATTGCAGATTAGGTTTATTCTATAGCTGAGAACCATGTTGCTATTACCTGTAGGTATCATAATGAAACTGCAAAATAGGATGAAAACATAACTTTTGAAAGACAGACCCATGATGCTTTAGTTTGTGTTCCTTTGCCACAGTCTGAAACTTTGCATTATATTTGGTTTTCATTGTGGAAAAATGGTGAGACTGTGCTCAGTATGCTGAATATGATAATGTCCTAAAATACTCTGCTACTGAGTTGTCAGTGAAACAGAAGTAAAAAGCCTCTATATTTCACCAAATAATATACATTGTTTTTAGTTGTACCATGTTGCAGGCTAGACTGCCATGGTTTCAAATAAAGTTGTGGGGTCAAATTCAGATATGTTCCACATTGGAAGTTCTGAGGCCAGAAATGCAGTCTTATGTGAGATTTGTAGCTCACTACTTCATTTCCATTTCCCAAACGTGTCATAATAAACTCTCAAAGGGTGTTGGAGATGCATTCTTTCAAAGACAGGAACCAGTGGCTTCAGTTCATGTGCTTTTATTGCCACAGTCACATATTTTGCATTTCATTTAGGTACTGTGTCTGAGTATAGTAATAGCTGTCAGCTATCAGGTCAAATTTAAAGGTATGCTACAATGCAAGTGCTGAGGAGAGAGCTGCATTGTTATCTGTGTTTTGTATCTGAATACGCTGTTGCTATTACCTGAAAAGTTTGTAATGAACTTTCAAAAAGGGCAAAGATACAGCCATTCAAAGGCAGACACCAGTGGTTTCAGTTATGTGCTTTAACTGCACAGTATTTTTTCATTATGCTGAGTTTTCATTTTGGGTGGCATGGTGAATCCCTTATTAGTATACTGCATGCAATAATGAGCTAAAATATTTTTGTATTAACATGTCAATACATTGGAAATAAAACTCTGTTTCACCAGAAAAGAAAAATTCATTTGCAACATGCCATGTCTACAATACCATGCTTTCAAGCATCTAAAGCTATAGGGTGTGTTGCACTGGAAGCTCTGAGATTAAATTGCAGTCTTATGTGTGTTTTGTATGTAAACTCCCAGCCACTACTACCCAAACATTTTATGATGAAGTCTCAAAGGGGGACAGAACTATAGCCTTTCAAAAGCATGCCAGAGTAGCTTTAGTACATAATACATGTACTGCTAGTGTCTGACATTTTGTATTATACTCTGTTTCCAGTTTGGCTGCTGAGGTGAATTCCTTATCAGGATGCTAAGTGCAATTATAGTCTAAAATGCTTCTTTACTGAGTTGTAGATCCTTAAGAAGTAAAAATCATCTACTTGTCACCAGAAAAAATCTGTATGTTTTCATTTGTAACATACCATAGCTTCAATGCCATACTTTTATGTGGCAAAATCTGTGGGACCAAATTCATAAATATTCCACATTAGAAGCACTGAGGTTAGATGCAAGTTTCATAAGAAAATCATAAAGAATGAGACAGAGATAGCCTTTAAAGACAGGTCCCAGTGGCTTTAATCCATGTGCATTTGCTGCCATAATTTGACATTGTACATTACATTCTGTTTTCATTCATTGTAGATGTTACAGTGAATTTCTGCTCAGACTGCTGAGTACAATAATGCCCTGAAATACATATTTATTGAGTTGTGACTACATCAGAATTCAAAATTAGATTTATATCTCATGAATATAGAAGTTTTGTGTCACTGGACTTGTGATACCTTTCAATTTAGACACATATCGATTACAAGAAGATAAAAGGGTCTTTACAGATAGAACCACTAACTGGCTAAGTGCATTTTGTAGTTGAGAATCATGTTTCATATTCAGAAAAAAATAGTTCTTATGGTTACATGGAAATGGTCCATTACTGATGGCTACCACCAGATGTCTTATATAGCCATTTGAATGTTCTTGGTTTGCCATTCATTTCACAATCAATAATATATATATATATATATATATATATATATATAGAGAGAGAGAGAGAGAGAGAGAGAGAGAGAGAGAGAGATTGCATTTTTCAAAATTACATGATCAGTATGTATCTCAATATTATTTGTGTTCTTATGAAATGAAAACCAAAAATAGTACTTTTTATAGGAAAAAGGTAATATTGTCTGTAATTTTTATATGTAATAGCAAACTACTTATACTTTACTTGCTCTGAGAAGCATGCCCAAGCCTGAAATTCCAATTATCATTTTAATTTAGGGTATAAATTCAGGCCAAAATGTCCTTTGTAAATTTACATACAGTAGTGCACATTTTACAAA
The DNA here is from genome assembly GCF_019279795.1 of Protopterus annectens. Taxonomy (NCBI): domain Eukaryota; kingdom Metazoa; phylum Chordata; order Ceratodontiformes; family Protopteridae; genus Protopterus; species Protopterus annectens. The sequence goes on along the minus strand of NC_056746.1, from coordinate 609,015,833 downwards.
ATAATCAGCTGATGTATAATTTTCAATTCTCTTCAGGATAGGAGGGTCTTGTCCTACAATATCGCAAGCATATCTTGAAGCAGAAAGGAGATACTGTCATTTGTATTTAGGTCATATACTCTGCTTAAACATGATTGTAGTATATTCTATTTGTGTAAATATTCTATGGAAATACATTTTGCTGTAACTCCATTATTTCTGCATTTCATTTTTATAACATGCATTTTATTTTTATTTACTGTTGTTTACACTATCTTTCTATCTTAAATTTTTTTTGGAGCTTTTCTCCACAGGACTCTGAAAACTGGCTTCTGGCCCAGTCGGACATTACCTGGTAAAAAAAAATGTAAAATAAATAAATAAATAAATTCAGGGCAAAATGTCCTTTGTAAATTGACATAGTGCAGCTTTTATAAAATAAGTCAGATGGAAAAAATATGCAACTTCCAGTTCTTTTCAGGGAAAATAAATAAAACCTCTCAAAAGAATAAACATACAATATTTGGTGTGACTTCAGACTTAAAAGCACTAGGTCTTCAGACCACCAACACCAGTAGGAAATGAAACAACAATTTCTATTAAATGTTAACGTGAAACTTAAAACTTATGAAGGGGAGATTGTGGAAAGGAAGAAAGGTAAACTTCTGAGAGACATCCGCGATTACAATAATGGTAGGGCCTTTGTGATGAGACTGAAGCGGAAGTGGCCTTGTAATCATGTGAGGTCTGAGGAAGGAGGGGTTAATGGCCAGCATTGTCTGAATTCTTCACTAGCAACACCAGAGGATATGTATTCATCCATGGAGGATGAAAATGAGAGAAGAAATGACTTTCCTCTTCTTCTGAGAGCTCAACTTTAAAGGTATGCTACAATGCAAGTGCTGAGGAGAGAGCTGCATTGTTGTGTTTTGTATCTGAATACGCTGTTTCTATTACCTGAAAAGTTTGTAATGAACTTTCAAAAAGGGCAAAGATACAGCCATTCAAAGGCAGACACCAGTGGTTTCAGTTATGTGCTTTAACTGCACAGTATTTTTTCATTATGCTGAGTTTTCATTTTGGGTGGCATGGTGAATCCCTTATTAGTATACTGCATGCAATAATGAGCTAAAATATTTTTGTAATAACATGTCAATACATTGGAAATAAAACTCTGTTTCACCAGAAAAGAAAAATTCAGTTGCAACATGCCATGTCTACAATACCATGCTTTCAAGCATCTAAAGCTATAGGGTGTGTTGCACTGGAAGCTCTGAGATTAAATTGCAGTCTTATGTGTGTTTTGTATGTAAACACCCAGCCACTACTACCCAAACATTTTATGATGAAGTCTCAAAGGGGGACAGAACTATAGCCTTTCAAAAGCATGCCAGAGTAGCTTTAGTACATAATACATGTACTGCTAGTGTCTGACATTTTGTATTATACTCTGTTTCCAGTTTGGCTGCTGAGGTGAATTCCTTATCAGGATGCTAAGTGCAATTATGGTCTAAAATACTTCTTTACTGAGTTGTAGATCCTTAAGAAGTAAAAATCATCTACTTGTCACCAGAAAAAATCTGTATGTTTTCATTTGTAACATACCATAGCTTCAATGCCATACTTTTATGTGGCAAAATCTGTGGGACCAAATTCATAAATATTCCACATTAGAAGCACTGAGGTTAGGTGCAAGTTTCATAAGAAAATCATAAAGAATGAGACAGAGATAGCCTTTAAAGACAGGTCCCAGTGGCTTTAATCCATGTGCATTTGCTGCCATAATTTGACATTGTACATTACATTCTGTTTTCATTCATTGTAGATGTTACAGTGAATTTCTGCTCAGACTGCTGAGTACAATAATGCCCTAAAATACATATTTCTTGAGTTGTGACTACATCAGAATTCAAAATTAGATTTATATCTCATGAATATAGAAGTTTTGTGTCACTGGACTTGTGATACCTTTCAATTTAGACACATATCGATTACAAGAAGATAAAAGGGTCTTTACAGATGGAACCACTAACTGGCTAAGTGCATTTTGTAGTTGAGAATCATGTTTCATATTCAGAAAAAAATAGTTCTTACGGTTACATGGAAATGGTCCATTACTGATGGCTACCACCAGATGTCTTAAATAGCCATTTGAATGTTCTTGGTTTGCCATTCATTTCACAATCAATAATATATATATATATATAGAGAGAGAGATATTGCATTTTTCAAAATTACATGATCAGTATGTATCTCAATATTATTTGTGTTCTTATGAAATGAAAACCAAAAATAGTACTTTTTATAGGAAAAAGGTAATATTGTCTGAAATTTTTATATGTAATAGCAAACTACTTATACTTTACTTGCTCTGAGAAGCATGCCCAAGCCTGAAATTCCAATTATCATTTTAATTTAGGGTATAAATTCAGGCCAAAATGTCCTTTGTAAATTTACATACAGTAGTGCATATTTTACAAAATAATCAGCTGATGTATAATTTTCAATTCTCTTCAGGGTAGGAGGGTCTTGTCCTACAATATCGCAAGCATATCTTGAAGCAGAAAGGAGATACTGTCATTTGTATTTAGGTCATATACTCTGCTTAAACATGATTGTAGTATATTCTATTTGTGTAAATATTCTATGGAAGTACATTTTGCTGTAACTCCATTATTTCTGCATTTCATTTTTATAACATGCATTTTATTTTTATTTACTGTTGTTTACACTATCTTTCTATCTTAAATTTTTTTTGGAGCTTTTCTCCACAGGACTCTGAAAACTGGCTTCTGGCCCAGTCAGACATTACCTGGTAAAAAAAAATGTAAAATAAATAAATAAATAAATTCAGGGCAAAATGTCCTTTGTAAATTGACATAGTGCAGCTTTTATAAAATAAGTCAGATGGAAAAAATATGCAACTTCCAGTTCTTTTCAGGGAAAATAAATAAAACCTCTCAAAAGAATAAACATACAATATTTGGTATGACTTCAGACTTAAAAGCACTAGGTCTTCACACCACCAACACCAGTAGGAAATGAAACAACAATTTCTATTGAATGTTAACGTGAAACTTAAAACTTACGAAGGGGAGATTGTGGAAAGGAAGAAAGGTAAACTTCTGAGAGACATCCGCGATTACAATAATGGTAGGGCCTTTGTGATGAGACTGAAGCGGAAGTGGCCTTGTAATCATGTGAGGTCTGAGGAAGGAGGGGTTAATGGCCAGCATCGTCTGAATTCTTCACTAGCAACACCAGAGGATATGTATTCATCCATGGAGGATGAAAATGAGAGAAGAAATGACTTTCCTCTTCTTCTGAGAGCTCAACAGGAGGAACAATTTCATTGGACTTTTTGAGGCGGCCCCAATAATCAATGAGAGATAGTCCAGGGGCAAGGGCACCCGCAGGCAGGTGCAAGGGGAATAGTAGGCTGACTAGTTTAAAAAAAAGTTTTTTTTTTTTTGGGCGCATACTTCTTTAAGAAGAAAGGAGTCCAGTCGCGGGTGTGCTGACATCATCGCTGAGCGAGCGGGAACTGACACGGATGGTTTTGGTTTCGGGTTTGCAAGCGGGAACTGAGACGGACTTCACTGAAGATGGAGGCGGGACACGGACGGTTTCGGGTTCACAAGTGCGATGGATGGACGGATACTTAGGAGCACGCCACGCGGAAACTGAAATGGACAGAAGATGGGACACTTTCAGAGTGAGTAGTTGGACGGAAGATGGGACAGTGATGTGTATGTGTGTGTGGAAGAAAGGGTACTAAGTCTTGGAGGAAGGCGTGATGCACCTCTTACTACTGTTTTCTATTTCATTGACTTCAGTATTTAAATTTTTTTTTCCTAAGGATTTAGTTGATTTTATTTGAATGAATGTGGAAAGGTCTTCAGATTTTCAGTAAGGTTATTTTTTTCTGTTTTTTGAGAAGCCTTTTGTGGATCTGTCTTTTTTTTTTTTTTTTTTTTTCTCCTTCCTTTCTCTTTTCATTGTTTGCACCTGCAGGGGTATGCTGCTGGCTTTTCTCACACTTTCTTTTAATTCTGGCATGAAAAGTGTTAATGATGCTCCATTTGGTTATGCCAAGACATTCTTACATATAGTCAGGTAGCATATATGTTTGTTCTAATTTAACTGGATTGTTTGTATTTTGGTATAGTCCATTTTTACAGTGGTGAGCAGAGAGAGAGGACCAACATTCTGTTTTATTCCAAATCATTTTGAGCACTAATGGAAGGCTTTTGCTATGCTGTATTGAATTAACATCTCTGCAGGTCCTGCCTCCTATAGCAGTCCATAGTAACGTATAATACAATTTTTTCCAGATTTGTATTTTAAACATTTTTTTAAGTGACTAGAAATACACTAATTTTATTTTCAAGATCCTTTGAGACAAATTTTGTTTTGTTTGACTCCACACTGATCTTGAGGATATGCTACTTTAAACATGGTGCACTCTTAGTATAGTGTGTGTGTGTGTGTGTAAGAGGGAGGTAGCATACTTCAGAAGAAGTCTTTTGACGAAAGTGGTCAATAAATAGTTTGATACGCTAATTTTCCAGTAACCCCGCTGATTTTTTGGTCCATGCGAGGTTCTTATTTGGTGGATTTATTTTACCTTGGTTTTTGTGGTGTTTTTTTTACTAATGTATGAAAGAATGCAAAAAAAGCCTTGTATCAATTACATTTTAGCAAACATAAAAGAAAAGGTAGATATGATGCTTTTGTTCATAAATTTAGAAGTGGTCCAAACATATATCTTGTAAAGAAAATGTTTTATTTTCCAAATGAAAGGCAAATGGACTATGTAAATTAAAAAAGGTGCACTTTAAAATTATTTACTGAGTATTAAATATGTCTCAGAATATAGGAAGCCTAAAGCCTATCCATGCATCCAAATGTGAAAGGATTCTATCCTAATGAAAATTGATACAGCTTCAAAAACTTTCCAAAGTATATTGTAGAAACTTAAAAATGCCTACCTGAAATAGCACAGATTGAAGATAGCATGAAAGCAAGAATGACAAATATTTGCAGGTCCTTTAGTTTCATTTCCTTTTTTCTAGTATTAACTTTTTAAAGATGGATGTCACTCATTTCACACGCAGATCTCTCCCTGTTTCCTGCTCCTATTTCTCTCCATTATCTTGTAAAGGAGACAGCAGATAGGCTTCACAAGTTTCCAGCATGGCATTTTAATAAACTTCAAACAGATTATTTAATTTCACTCCTATCTCAGTGACATGAGGGCTCTGTTTCACAGCTTAAGTAGGCACATAGGACTTCCGTAGTATTATGAGTATGTAATCCTGTCCTCTTGACAAGAAAGTCAGTTCATTATAATGCTGACTCACAGGCCTGGTAAAAATAAAGTACTTTCCAGTGCAGTTCCATTTTGTGACAGTAAAAGAAATGAATTCTGCATGTATATTTATGTGATATTATGTATACAATGCATTAAGGTCATACACAGTAAAGGGTTTCTTTTTCCATTTGCTGGAATAATTTTAAATATGCATATAGGCATTTATTTTTGTTTGCTGTATTTTCTAATACTTATGGGTGTAAATTGATATGCTTTTGCTTTGTTAAATTAAAATATGAACAGGAGGTGGTTATCAAGTATGAATGGACAGTGCAGTGGTGCAGTGGTTTGCATTGTCACCTCACAGCAAGAGGTCTCCAGTTTGATTCTTGGCAGGGTGCCTTCTCTGTGGAGTGTGCATGTCCTCCCTGTGTTTTTGTGGCCTTCCTCTGGGTGCTGTGGTTTCCTCCCATGTCACAAAGACATGTATCTGAAGCGTTTTTCCCCAGGCTTCTACTGAAAATTGGCTTGTTCCAATTTGGACTTTCCTGGTAAACACGTTAAATAAATAAATATTTATGAGTTAAAATATGCAACTCTGATTATTATCTTATATTAGTCAGTGCGCAAAAACATATTATCTAGCTAGTGGCATAGATGGATAAAACCCTCAATACAGTCCAGGCGACTCGGGTTCAATTAGGTGTCTGATGTAGTGGCAGGTTGAAATGGGTGCTACCATGTACCACAGGGGACCAAGTGGACGGGGAAAGCATCAGAGGTAGATGATAAAAAATTTAATAGACCCCCCCCCTTGTGGATGTGAATGGTTAGATCCCACAGGACAACCTCAAGTTCTTGTCATTAGGAGCCCTTTCGGAGACGGTTGAAGATGCATCCGGCAGACCTGGAGATGGCCATGTGGCGTGGCACTGGGTAGGAAGGCGTACAGTGATGGGGGAGGAGAAAAATTCTCAAAAATGTGTTATCTAGACATTCTCATTTGCAGTTTTCCATAGCTGTGACTTTCCTTAACCAAGTCATATAATGATTTTCTAAAGTTTATGAGTCTTTCATTACAACTGTCATCCATAAGGATGAAAACAAAAGCATGTATTCAGTACAGATGCAGCTCTTTAATGAACCTATGTTATCAGTGTCAGTAATACATCAGGTAGCACACTTTCCTTTGATGCAGAAGACCAGAAGGCTGTGGGTTCTATTTCCACTCTAGGTAACTAGATTGCTGACACTACAGTACAGTGCTGGGGAGGTGCTGCATTCCTGAGTGTGTGTTATACTTTGGAAGGAACATTAAACTAAGATCCCATCTGACTGAGTTAGTCAGGTGGATATAAAAGATCCCATTCCACCTATTGAAAATAGTAGGTGCAGTTCCCTGATACTCTGGACAAATTTTCCCTTGTATAAGAAATACCATATCTCCCCTTAAAAAAAAGCTAATAGGCTACTAGAACTAATCCTGACAACAAAGGATAAATACAATAAATTATCCACTTTGTAAGCTGCTAATAAATGTTCTAAATATTATAAGTTTGTACAGTAACCTCACACACCCTTTCCTCCTTTTAACTTCTCCTTAGCTCTTCTTTCAGACTACCCTTCTTAAAAGTCAGCTTGAGTATCTTCCTCTATGCTGTTTCCATATCCCTACAAATGTATTCTCCTTGTTGAGTATCTTTGCCACTTTAAGATTTCCTTCCCTCCTTCTTAAAGAATTTTCTGTTTCGTTACCTTTCTATGTTTAGCTAGACAACCGTTTATCCACTATGCCCACAACATCAGGAGCATGCTCTTCTCTTCCACTTTTTCTTCCATTCTTCCAACCAAAATAAATGTCCGCCTTCCATCTTCAGTTATGCTATCATTATTTCTAATTATTGACAAGTTTTTAACATATCAAATTTGCCCACTCACATCCCCACATTACAGAACTAATTCAAGCCTGACCAGAATTCTTTGGTGTGTGTGTGTGTGTGTGTGTGTGTGTGTGTGTGTGTGTGTGTGTGTGTGTGTGTGTGTGTGTGTGTGTGTGTAAGAGGGAGGTAGCATACCCTCAGCTGTCCAGGTTTTTGCAGAATGTCCAGATTTTTGCCCCATATTCTTCCTGAAAAGGATTGAAGTTGCTAAATAATGAGATTTCAGTTTTAGATGTCATATCATTTAGAAAAATGCATACTAACACAAATCATGTTACTCTTGCAATTTTCTAAGTTTATGACAGCCATATTTATAATCTGTCCCTATTTATTTTAGGCTTTGTCCAGACTTCTTGCACTAAGGTTGAGGGGTGTGGTATGTTTGTGTGAGAGAGACACATGCAGTGAAATGCCCAAGTTAGAGTTAGCAGGTGGAATTTATTTTCAAATGCATTTTCTAGGAACTGTGAGTTTTAAGGGAAGCAAAGTTTACTGCTGCTCATGCCAAGTCTATTTACAATGTGCAACTGTTTTGTTTAGCAAATGGTATCTCTATTGTGGTATAAAGTTTTAAAGCTATAGTAGTTAGTAGCACCACAAGTAGAATACTTACATCTTAATGTAGAGGCTTGAGGTTTTATTCATACAGCATGTACATTTGTATGCTGCAGTCCTGAGGATGTCCTCCTTTGGATGAGATGCCTAATAACTATGAATCTGTTTTTCAGCTTGCCATCCATTTTCTATTGCAATATACCAGCTTGCCATTTTTTTTAATTTAACATTGGCAATTTATTCTTTGATGGCAGCAGGCACTGAGTTTGTAGATGAAACACTGAAATATACAGTTGTTTTCTAGCAACAACCTCTTCATTAGTTTCAGATATATTTAATGCGGAATTATTCAGATTACTTTTACTTCGGCAGAGATTGCCTGTATTGACTGATATTGGTGGATTGTAATGAGTGGCCTTTTATGGTTGAAATGTTCTAAATTGGGCAGTTTGTCATTATTGGTTTGTATGTTTTGTTTCATTGCTTACTGGAAAAAATGTTCAAAACTATAAATTTAAAACACACTCAAACAAGTGTTGCTGTATAATACAAGGGATATAATTCAGTTATATATTATATATTATAATTAATACAATCAGGTAAATCAAATAACTTTTGCATGGCCCTAACAGTGTGCAAGGAGCCTATTGCTTGAAAACAGTTCAAAGGTAAATCTGCCACTGGCCAGATGCATTTTCTTTGAATGTGGGTTTCAATGCTGTTTCATTGAATGTGAGTTTCAAAAGTAGAGAAGCTTTAATGCCAAGTCTGTTTTCGTTGTAAGACTATTGCTTTGTTTAGGTTTAGTAAATGTCTATCAGTATTTGGGCTATAATGTTTGAAATAAAAGTTGTAAATTAAATCCAACTGCCTGTAATCATTGTAGAACTAAAGCATAAATCAGTATGTACACAGAGATTTGAACAGTGTCTATGGCAAATGGGGAGAAATAGCCAAGTAATGGGACACTTGAATGGCTGTGTGGGCGGGGCTTGAGGTCAGTGGATGTGGGCGGGGCTGTGTTGGCAGGGGGCGGGGAGAGTGATGTGGGTGGGGCTCTGGGTTTGCACCCCCCTGCAAAAAATCCTGCGGGCTCCCTTGTCCAGGGGAGAAAACGCCAACAGAATTTTCAAATGTGCAGCAGATGAAATATCAACCACAGCAACACCACAAAAGAGGTAAAAGGTGAACTGTTCCCTCTAGATGGTTGTGGCTCATATTGTGAATTTATCTGGACACAGTTTTAATGATTATGAACTGTGGTTTAAAATTTGTAACCATGATATTACCATGACTCCATGAGTTAAAGTGTGATGTTTATAGATTGGTGAGGAAGTTGCATTTAAAAAGTTATTTTAAGGGCAATTTATTTAAAAATGACTGTAAATGAAGTTATGATGATAATGCTAATGTTTCTACTGATGAAAGTTTTTACTCATGTCAATCAGATGAAAATTTTAAAGTCATGTTGAATATAAAAGTGTGTTTATACCACCATTTAATCACAAAGGGGTACATTTTTTTACTATGTTAAATTTTGCTGTGGAGAGGGAATTGATAGATTTTAATAAACAAAATAATCGCATTTTTTATAATTTGACTAAAAATGAATGGAAGTCATTGTTGTCATTAAGTGAAAGATGGGACTTAATATTCAAACCTGCAGACAAGGGAAATAAATTAGTAGTGATGCATCACTCACATTATTTTAATATGTGCAATGAACATTTAAGTGATAGGATTATACATGAGAGAGTAGAATTTTCTGTATATTTAGCAGCATTAGAGGAGTATAATGAATTATTAAATAAAGGTGTAAGGCTTGGTTATTTTACCCATGAAGATGTAAAAAAGAAATTTAATGTATATGGATGTAAAATGGCACAGTTTTACTCTTTGCCAAAAATACATAAGAATGTAATTCACCTGCCAGATTGACCTATAGTTTCAAGGAAGGAATATTTTTTTTTTTATAAAATGGGACAGTTTTTACATTTTCCTTTATTACCTAAAGTGCAAGTATTGCCCTCATACATTAAGGATGTCTTTGATTTTTTAAACAATACTGGTGATACCCAGTGGAACCAGAATATGTATTGGGTGACTTTAGACATGAAAAGCTTATACACTAGCATTCATCATTCTTTTGGGACAGAGGCCCTCAGGTTCTTTTTAGGTAGAAGTCCAGTGACAGAATATGTTATAGAATTAGTTTATTTTTGCTTAATAAAGAATGTCTTTGAATTTTATGGGATACTGTCCCATCAGAACCAAGGAACAGTGATGGGGGCAGCTTTTGCCCCATCTTATGCTAGCTTAAGCATGGGCCTATATGAGGTAGAATGTGTATATAAATCCAGGTTTTTCCAACAGCATGTAAGAAAATATTACAGGTCCATTGATGACCTTATTTTTCTATGTGAAGGTGGTGAAAATAAAGTAAAACAATTTGTGGGGGAATTACAACACAATAGGTTCCACTTGGAGTTTGATGGATTAAGCATAGGCAAAAAACTTTCTTTTTTAGATGTGATGGTGGATATTACTGATAGAAATAAGAATAAAACATCTATATATAGGAAATTTGAAGGTGAAAGCCAGTATTTAAGGGCACAAAGTTGTCATCCACCACATACACGTCAGGCGTTACCATATGGGGAGTTTATACATTTATACAGATTATGTAATAATGATTCAGATTTTTTTGATGAAATGTTGAAAACTGTTAACATGTTTAGATCCAGAGGATATAGTAGTGAATTGTTGGACAAATGTTGGGGGAGGTTTATTGGAGAGTATATAAATGGAGAACAAAAGCAAAAAGCTGGACCCAGACACAATTTTGTGATCTATAATAACAATAAGAAGGAGGACATTTACTTTGTCACTGCATATAGTTGTTTTAGGGACTATATCATATGTTCGAAGTTTTATAACTTCGAACATTAAAATGTTGAATTTAAATGTTCAAAGTTATAAAACTTCGAACATATGTAAAAAAAAAAAAAAAAAACCCAAACCCAAAACTAATGGCTGTAGGCAGGGGGCAAATCCCCCTGCACCCCCTCACCCCCCGCTCTTTAAATATACCAACTCCGAGACTGCACTACAGTGCAGTAAAGGAAATCTTCCCTTTACCGCACTATAGTGCAGTTTCGGAGTTGGTATATTTAAAAAGCGGGGTGTGTGTGGGGGGTGCAGGGGGGGCTTGCCCCCCTTCCTACACTAGGCAGGTAAGTTCCATTTTCTTTTTTTTTATTATTATATGTCCGATGTTTGAAACTTTGAACATTTAAATTCGGTTATTTAACGTTCAAAGTTTTCAAACTTTGAACATATAATATAGACCCATTGTTTAAGTCCTAAATTAGTGAACATGGTTAAGTATTACTGGGGCTTTGTGGCATCTTTGAAAGAATTTTTCTCAATGGGTGACTGATGTGCCAAAAATATCTTATAAAATAGAAAGAAGTATCAAAATTTTTTTGGTGAGGGGTAAGTTTGTAACTCCTTCTATTAATTTTGTGAAAGTTCCTATGGATTATGAATTCATAAATTCCAATGCCATGGATCAACTTATCCACACCCCCACCAGGGGCAGCAATATCCTAGACCTGGTTATTACCAACATGGGCAACCGGTGCTCCACACCAGAGGTCAATTCCTCATTGGTCAGATCCGACCACAAGCTAATTACCCTAGACATCCACAACACTCCCCCATCCCCCCATTAGGGAAACCACAGTAAAAAATTTCTCCAAAGCCAACTTCACGCTTCTTAACACAGAAGTGGCAAACTTCACAACACCTATGCTGACGGACAATAGAGGTATGACTGCTGAATCCTACACAAATGCACTTTATAAGCACTTACACGAGTGCATGGATCGTGCAATCCCTAACAGAACCAAGATGCTATCCTCCAAAAAAAGGAAGCCAATCTGGTGGTCCCTTGCCATAAACAAACTCTACAACAGAAGAAAGAAACTGTTGCAAAAAAGAGTAAAATCCCATGATTGGAGAGACTCCCTGGTCAGCCTTGGTAAGAAGCTGAGATCCCTCATAAAATCCTCCAAAGCTAGTTATGAAAACAAAATCACCACTGACTCTAAAGACAACCGCAAAGCATTCTATAACTATGTCAAAAGTCTCAATGGCAACACTCAGATCTGCTCTGAGTTATGGCACAATGGCACTAAATATACAGAACCAACTGATATTGCCATCATCCTGGCAGATAGGTTCAGTGCTAACTTTACCCCCCTGTCACCCCCTAAAGGGCCCATCTCTATACCAGAAGAATGCAAAGTTCCTGTAATCATGACTGCACAGGTAAAAAACACACTATCCAAAGCCAAGAACACAGCATCCATAGGACCTGACAGCATCCTAGGCTGTATTTTACATGAACTACAGAACCGAACTGGCACCCCACCTAAGTACCATGTTCAATCATAGCCTCACCTCAGGCTGTGTGCCTACTGAATAGCGCACAGCGACAGTTATCCCACTCCACAAAGGGGGAGCCACCACAGACCCCAGAAACTACCGCCCCATTAGCCTAATGAGCCTGGTCTGCAAGGCTATGGAATGTATCATCATGGAACTTATAAACAATGACACTGGTAATCTCCAAACTCAGGACCCCACCCAGTTTGGGTTTGTAAAAGGCAGATCATGTCTCCTAAACCTGATAGACTTCTTTGAAGCAGTCACCAAAGCCATAGATGAGGGTAAGGTGGTTCAGACAACTATATATCTAGATCTTGCCAAGGCTTTCAATACCATCCCCCACTCTGGAATTATAAATAAACTCACTAAACTAGGTATAAATCCCTATGTCACAAGATGGGTTGCCAACTAGCTCACTGACAGAACCCACACTGTGAAATCCAACTTCAGACCAGTGACAAGTGGAGTACCACAGGGTTCAGTCCTGGGTCCTCTCCTGTTTGGTATCTACTTCTCTGAAGTACAGGCCAACACAGAAGGTCTTTGGCTAACGAAGTTCACAGATGACTGCAAACTAGGAGCCATAATCAAAACTCTAAAAGATGTGGACATCCTACAAAAGGGCCTCACTGAGACAGATGCCTGGTGTCAAAGCCATGGCTTCAAGCTCAATGCCAAAAAGTGCATTGTCATCCCTTTTGGTAAAATCTCAGTACCCATGAACTACCACATAGGCGGTAGTCTACTTAACACCGAAAGTGTGATAAGAGACCTTGGGACACAGGTGGACAGTAGTCTCTCCTTTGATAATCACATCACCACAGTAGTCAGGAAATCCTTCTACGTGGCACACCTCATTCCAAAAGGTTTCTCATCCAGGAAAAAAAGAGGTCATTATTCCCTTGTACTCGTCACTCATTAGACCCATTATAGAGTACAATACCCCTTTTGGTATGTACCTCACAAGACATCTACAACAACTGGAAAGGCCACAGAAATACCTCACAAAGAGGATTACCTGCCTCAAACAGATGCCCTATGCAGACCGTCTCAAAAAAACTGCAGCTTTACTCCATTGCATATCGCCTACTCAGAGGTGATCTCTGCCTAACACACAAAGCTATGTCAAACCCAGAGCTTTTAGACATGCTCCACTTAAAGTAATCCCAATCCCTATGAGCTACATGCTCTAGGGACCTAAACCTTGTCACCACAATAAACAGAACATGCTGGAGGGATAGATTCCTGTCCCAGAGACTTCCCATACTCTGGAACAAACTACCTACCTATCTATACCAAACAAAGCTCCTCATTAGCACTCTTCAAGAAAAATCTTGATGATTGGATGGGAGATAGGAAATTCACCCCGAGAATCACTTCTGTGGCTCTGCTTGACAGTGGCACAGGAAAATAATTTTCTTGGGTGGCGAAAGCCAGGGTACCTTTGGCTAGGCTTATATAGGCCCTAGGGCCAATAGCCTAGTACCTACCTATGAACCTATGATTATGGAACTAGACCATGTGGAAAATGTAAAGCATGCAAATATGTAGTTACCAGTTTTACCAAAATAAATGGTTTAAATTTTAGTGTGAAAGGTCTGTATAGTTGTGACACAGAGGGCATAGTTTATGTCCTAAGATGTCCGTGTAACAATTTTTATGTGGGGAAGAGCAAGAGGTCTTTCAAGGTGAGGTTAATGGAACACATTAGGGATACTGCTAAAAATAAAAAAGAAGGTTCCGTAGTAGAACATTTTAATAAAATACATGGGGAGGGGGAGTCTGCAGGTTTAAGAGGGAACTATATTACAGAAAGTGGATGATACATGGTATGGTAATGTGAATATTAAAAACAAACTGTTATTTAAGGAGTCCCTTTACATTTTGAAATATGATACTTTAGTCCCAAAAGGGCTGAATGTAGAATGTAATTGGTGTTTTTTTTTATTAACTGATTTCATTTTATTGGACTGTTTAATCAATTAATTGTCTGTTAATAGGTTTGATTAGTGTGTGTATATAGGCAGGTATATTTTGCAAGTGTTTTATTCCTTGAAGGAAATGTGCTGAGATGTCAGAGAGAACAATAAAGTGGTGTGGATACTGGCTGGTCGTTGTTTCATTAAAAGCACTAGGCGTCTCTCTATAAAAGTGATGTTTTCATTCTTTATATATGTTAAGGCATTAAAACGGCATTAGATTTGATTTGTTATTAAAATTTAAGATGCAACATCTCCTCTTTCTTTGAGGGTAGGAGACCAATCTAATGAAGAGTTAAAGGGAAAAATGACAGTAATACTTTTTGAAAATGTCATAAACAAATGATGAACAATTGTGGAGATAAAGGCCTTCAAGTGCAAAGGGAAATAAATAGTCCGAAAAACAGCCACTATTCTGGGGACAGACATTACGAAAAATATTCATCAGTTAAGGGTTTAACACTTTTTTATGCTAACACATCTTACCAATCCATATCATGCCCATGATTCAACAAAGACATCATCTTATACACCTATCAACTTAGCTAAAAAGGCTAAGGTAGCCTGTTTTCATTTCTTTTATCTCTGATTTTTATTATTGACATTCAGCATGCTTATTCTGTTCAGTCATTTAACACATAGTCATCTGTAATAATGACGTCACATGTCCTGACTCTGTGACTAAAGATGCAGGCAAGAATACCGAAAAAAATGATTAGTTTGTACTAATCAATTGAAAAAGGAACCATTCAGCATGGTAACGCTGGTGGGCTGCCACAATTACCAAATAAGAAAAGATCCAAGCACCACAGGAGACCCAAAGGATGTGTATCGCATAGCCATACTAGCACAGTTGCTAGTAACAAATGCTGCCATCAAATATGAAATCAAGACTGATCCTGCAGTCTCATTTGTATGACCTGGTTGAAAAATGATGGTCAGTGGTTGACAGTTTACATTATTTCGTATTTATAGCCAGGACAGAACAATTATTTTTATATCAGGCAGCCTTACACTAATAAAAACACAAAAGGTGAGGTGTTATTGAAAAAACTAGTCACCAACACACTGGCAATGCAAAAAGGAAGTTTGCAAGATGGAAATCACATAAAATAACACATTTAGTAATAATGAATTTAGTAAGTGCTTTCTTCCCTCCAAGGGAGATTTCGTCAGAATCCTGATGAAGTCTCCCTTGAAGGGATGAAAGTGCTTAATAAATTCATTATTTTCTGTGAGTTCCATCACGTTAACTTCTTTTATCATTATCAGTTTGTTGGTTAGCCTTACACTAATAATTAGATCATTGCATTGTCTACCACAAATGAAAGACACCTAGAAAATGAAGATGAAGGATATTGCCCATAAGTTTGCCTGGTACATGGTAATGAACGTTTATCGTCTAACTCCTGCACTCATAAATAGCCCACACTTCCAGCATTGTTTATTGTTTAACTATTACATAACCCATATCAATATTTTCTAGTACTAGTTCCCTCTCAGGCTATATAGCTGGAGAGATTGGGCATGCAGCGTATTTAGTGTAAGTGTGCAAGTAAACCCATGCATGCATACATGCATGTGTGCAAGCCAATCTTTCAATGTGGCATTGCTGGAACAGCCAGTCAATATGAATATATGAAACAGCTCAAGCACCCAGTGAAGCATTGCATTGTTAAATCATTATTTAGATAGATAAAAATACATCCTCCATCTGAAAACAGGCAAAGATGAATATGTATTATATATTTATAACGCATAAGAAACATATCCTTGAAAAAGGCAGATGTGTTATATACAAACATTAATTTTTTTCTACTAGTGGGTGTTTTGTAATATATATTTGACACAATTTTAACCAAAACATCTATGGAATTCACTTTATGCTATGTCTTAATTTTGGAAGTAAACACTTGTCTTAAAATAAATAGTATAGTTAGATAACATGCAATGTTGGAAAATATGAAAGCTGTCATTGCCTGACAGTTCCTTCATAGGTTAATGATGTTTTCAGGAAGAAACTAGATTAGATAATGTTACACTGCTCACAGATATTCAGCATTCCTGAGATTAAAGGCCAGAAAATATGCAAATTAACCTCAAACTGGCATTACCCTTCAAGAAACCATAATGCTATGTAAATAAAAAAAGTACTGTAACAACCTAAGGCAACTTAGATTGGTGGCTGTTTAACAGCTGTTACACCTCACTGCAAAGTTTCTTAAAGGACAAAAATCAGTATGCCGACAACAAAACAGTCACCATTTAAAAATAAAACTGCACTGATGACCATTAAGAAACAATCATTGCAGTGATGCAGAGGCAGAAATCATTGAACAATGCCAGTGGCTACGCTGCTGAAAAAGCCAGGCAGTGTGGTAACTAGAAATGAGCACATGGAGGACCACTTTTCCCATCAGTGTAGAAAGGGTGGCTAGTTTATTACAGGATCACTCAGTGGAAAAGTTCAAGGGAGGGTGTATATGACTGGAGTTATGTGGGGTATGACATACAACCGGTGAGTGCAGGAAGAGAATGTTCAGATACTATGTCCATATCATTATACATGTTTAGG